>NC_044552.1:108929827-109168535 GCF_007565055.1 Rhinopithecus roxellana | reverse complement strand
TTCTCAGAAAAGCTTTCCTCTTTAGTTTTTTTTTTTTATTGGAGGATTTTACTTCTTTCCTTTTTCATCACCATTGCCCTCAATGAGCTCCCAAATATACCTTTGCAGAACCACGAGAAGCAGTGTTTAGCCAAAAACTGTTCCAAAGGAAGGGGTGACTCTTCTGTCGATGAGTCCACGCATCAGAAAGACATCTCTCAGAACGTTTCTCTGTAGTTATTATGTGAGGACATTTCCTTTTCCACCGTGGGCCCCTATGGGCTACCAAATATCACTTTGCAGATTCCACGAAAAGAGTGTTAGCAAACTGCTTCTTGAGGCATAGCTTGTAACTCTGTGAGATGAATTCACAGATCAGAAAGAAGTTTCTCAGAAAGCTTCTTTCACGTTTTGAACGGATGAAATTTCCTTTATCAGCGTAGGCCTCAATGCGATCCAAGGAAGCCCTTCTCAGCTTCCTCAAAGACAGTGTTAATGGACTGCTCCACGAAACATAAGTGTAACTCTGTGAGATGAATTCACACATCACCAAGAAGTTTCTAAGAAAGCTTCTTTCTAGGTTTCATCTCTGGATATTTCCTTTGTCACCGTCAGGTTCATTGCGCTATGAAATACCAAATTGCAGATTTCCAGAAAACTGTGTTAACAAACTGATCACTGAAGAGAAACGTGTAACTCTGTGAGTTGCATTCACACATGGCAATGCAGTTTCTCAGAAAGCTTCTCTTTAGTTATTATGTGAGGATAATTCCTTTTTCACCCTAGCCCTCAATGAGCTCCCAAATATACCTTTGCAGAATCCACGAGAACAGTGTTAGCAAACTGTTCCAAGAAGGGAAGGGTGGAACTCTGTGTGATGAAGTCACACATCAGAAAGCAATCTCTCAGAACGTTTCTCTGTAGTTATTATGTGAGGACATTTCCTTTTCCACCGTGGGCCCCTATGGGCTACCAAATATCACTTTGCAGATTCCACGAAAAGAGTGTTAGCAAACTGCTTCTTGAGGCATAGCTTGTAACTCTGTGAGATGAATTCACAGATCAGAAAGAAGTTTCTCAGAAAGCTTCTTTCACGTTTTGAACGGATGAAATTTCCTTTATCAGCGTAGGCCTCAATGCGATCCAAGGAAGCCCTTCTCAGCTTCCTCAAAGACAGTGTTAATGGACTGCTCCACGAAACATAAGTGTAACTCTGTGAGATGAATTCACACATCACCAAGAAGTTTCTAAGAAAGCTTCTTTCTAGGTTTCATCTCTGGATATTTCCTTTGTCACCGTCAGGTTCATTGCGCTATGCAAGTACCAAATTGCAGATTTCCAGAAAACTGTGTTAACAAACTGATCACTGAAGAGAAACGTGTAACTCTGTGAGTTGCATTCACACATGGCAATGCAGTTTCTCAGAAAGCTTCTCTTTAGTTATTATGTGAGGATAATTCCTTTTTCACCCTAGCCCTCAATGAGCTCCCAAATATACCTTTGCACAATCCACGAGAACAGTGTTAGCAAACTGTTCCAAGAAGGGAAGGGTGGAACTCTGTGTGATGAAGTCACACATCAGAAAGCAATCTCTCAGAACGTTTCTCTGTAGTGATTATGTGAGGACATTTCCTTTTCCACCATGGGCCCCTATTTGCTACCAAATATCACTTTGCAGATTCCACGAAAAGAGTGTTAGCAAACTGCTTCTTGAGGCATAGCTTGTAACTCTGTGAGATGAATTCACAGATCAGAAAGAAGTTTCTCAGAAAGCTTTTTCACGTTTTGAACGGATGAAATTTCCTTTATCAGCGTAGGCCTCAATGCGATCCAAGGAAGCCCTTCTCAGCTTCCTCAAAGACAGTGTTAATGGACTGCTCCACGAAACATAAGTGTAACTCTGTGAGATGAATTCACACATCACCAAGAAGTTTCTAAGAAAGCTTCTTTCTAGGTTTCATCTCTGGATATTTCCTTTGTCACCGTCAGGTTCATTGCGCTATGCAATACCAAATTGCAGATTTCCAGAAAACTGTGTTAACAAACTGATCACTGAAGAGAAACGTGTAACTCTGTGAGTTGCATTCACACATGGCAATGCAGTTTCTCAGAAAGCTTCTCTTTAGTTATTATGTGAGGATAATTCCTTTTTCACCCTAGCCCTCAATGAGCTCCCAAATATACCTTTGCACAATCCACGAGAACAGTGTTAGCAAACTGTTCCAAGAAGGGAAGGGTGGAACTCTGTGTGATGAAGTCACACATCAGAAAGCAATCTCTCAGAACGTTTCTCTGTAGTGATTATGTGAGGACATTTCCTTTTCCACCATGGGCCCCTATTGCTACCAAATATCACTTTGCAGATTCCACGAAAAGAGTGTTAGCAAACTGCTTCTTGAGGCATAGCTTGTAACTCTGTGAGATGAATTCACAGATCAGAAAGAAGTTTCTCAGAAAGCTTCTTTCACGTTTTGAACGGATGAAATTTCCTTTATCAGCGTAGGCCTCAATGCGATCCAAGGAAGCCCTTCTCAGCTTCCTCAAAGACAGTGTTAATGGACTGCTCCACGAAACATAAGTGTAACTCTGTGAGATGAATTCACACATCACCAAGAAGTTTCTAAGAAAGCTTCTTTCTAGTTTTCATCTGTGGATATTTCCTTTGT
Organism: Rhinopithecus roxellana; assembly: GCF_007565055.1. Classification (NCBI taxonomy): domain Eukaryota; kingdom Metazoa; phylum Chordata; class Mammalia; order Primates; family Cercopithecidae; genus Rhinopithecus; species Rhinopithecus roxellana. The sequence goes on along the minus strand of NC_044552.1, from coordinate 109,165,890 downwards.
CACCGTAAGGTTCATTGCGCTATGAAGTATCTAATTGCAGATTTCCAGAAAACTGTGTTAACAAACTGATCACTGAAGAGAAACGTGTAACTCTGTGAGTTGCATTCACACATGGCAATGCAGTTTCTCAGAAAGCTTCTCTTTAGTTATTATGTGAGGATATTTCCTTTTTCACCGAGAGCCCTCAATGAGCTCCCAAATATACCTTTGCAGAATCCACGACAACAGTGTTAGCAAACTGTTCCAAGAAGGGAAGGGTGGAACTCTGTGTGATGAAGTCACACATCAGAAAGCAATCTCTCAGAACGTTTCTCTGTAGTTATTATGTGAGGACATTTCCTTTTTCATCATGGGCAGCTATGGGCTCCCAAATATCACTTTCCAGAATCCACAAAAGATTGTTAGCAAACTGCTTCCTGAAGTCTAAGTTATAAGTCTGTGAGATGAACTCACAGATCAGAAAGAGGTTTCTCAGAAAGCTTCTTTTACGTTTTGAACGGAAGAAATTTCCTTTCTCAGCGTAGGCCTCAATGCGATCCAAGGAAGCCCTTCTCCGGTTCCTCAAAGACAGTTTTAATGGACTGCTCCACGAAACATAAGTGAAACTCTGTGAGATGAATTCACACATCACCAAGAAGTTTTAAGAAAGCTTCTTTCTAGTTTTCATCTTTGGATATTTCCTTTGTCACCGTAAGGTTCATTGCGCTATGAAGTATCTAATTGCAGATTTCCAGAAAACTGTGTTAACAAACTGATCACTGAAGGAAACGTGTAACTCTGTGAGTTGTATTCACACATGGCAATGTACTTTCTCAGAAGGCTTCTTTCCAGTTTTGATCTGAGGATATTTCCTTTTTCACCATAGCTCTCAATGAGCTCCCAAATATACCTTTGCAGAGTGAACGACAACAGTGTTAGCAAACTGTTCCAAGAAGGGAAGTGTGGAACTCTGTGTGATGAAGTCACACATCAGAAAGCAATCTCTCAGAAAGCTTCTCTCTAGTTATTATGTGAGGATATTTCCTTTTTCATCATGGGGCCCTATGGGCTCCCAAATATCACTTTACAGATTCCACGAAAAGAGTGTTAGCAAACTGCTTCCTGAAGTCAAAGTTATAAATCTGTGAGATGAACTCACAGATCAGAGAGAAATTTCTCAGAAAGCTTCTTTCACGTTTTGAACGGATGAAATTTCCTTTAGCAGCGTAGGCCTCAATGCGATCCACGGAAGCCCTTCTCAGTTTCCTCAAAGACAGTGTTAATGGACTGCTCCACGAAACATAAGTGTAACTCTGTGAGGTGAATTCACACATCACCAAGAAGTTTCTAAGAAAGCTTCTTTCTAGTTTTCATCTGAGGATATTTTCTTTGTCACCGTAAGCTTCATTGCACTAAGAGGTATCCCATTGCAGATTTCCAGAAAACTTAGGTAGCAAACTGGTCACTGAGGAGAAACGGGTAACTCTGTGAGTTGCATTCACACATCGAAATGCAGTTACGCAGAAAGCTTCTTTCCAGTTTTGATCTGAGCACATTTCCTTTTTCACCGTAGCCCTCAGTGAGCTCCCAAATATCACTTTGCAGAACACAAGATAACAGAGTTAGGAAACTGTTCCAAGAAGGGAAGGGTGGAACTCTGTGTGATGAAGTCACATATCAGAAAGCAATCTCTCAGAAAGCTTCTCTCTAGGTATTATCTGAGGATATTTCCTTTTTAACCATGGGCCCCTATGGGCTCCCAAATCTCACTTGGCAGTTTCCACGGCAAGAGTGTTAGCAAACTGCTTCCTGAGAACTAAGTTGTAACTCTGTGATAGGAGTTCACAGATCACAAAGAAGTTTCTCAGAAAGCTTCTTTCGCCTTTTGAAGTGATGATATTTCCTTTATCAGTGTAGGCCTCAATGCGATCCAAGGAAGTCCTTTTCAGGTTCCTCAAAGAGAGTGTTAATGGACTGCTTCATGAAATTTAAGTGTAATTCTGTGAGATGAATTCACACATCACCAAGAAGTTTCTAACAGAGCTTCTTTCTAGTTTTCATATGAGGATATTTCCTTTGTCACCTTAAGCTTCACTGCGTTCAGAGGTATCCCATTGCAGATTTCCAGAAAACTGTGTTAGGAAACTGAACACTGAAGAGAAACGTATAACTCTGTGAGTTGCATTCACACATCGAAATGCAGTTTCTCAGAAGGCTTCTTTCCAGTTTTGTTCTGAGGATATTTCCTTTTTCACCATAGCCCTCAGTGAGCTCCCATATAACACTTTGCAGAACACATGATAAAAGAGTTAGCAAAATCTTCCCAGAAGGGAAGGGTGGAACTGTATGTGATGAAGTTACACATCCGTAGGGAATCTCTCTGAAAGCTTCTCCCTTGTTATTATCTGAGGATATTTCCTTTTTCACCATGGGCAACTATTTGCTCCCAAATCTCAATTGGCAGATATCATGAAAAGAGTGTTAGCAAACTGCTTCTTGAGAACTAAGTTGTAACTATGTGAGAGGAATTCACAGATAACAAAGAAGTTTCTCAGAAAGCTTCTTTCACGTTTTGAACTGATGATATTTCCTTAATCAGCGTATTCCTCAAGGAGATCCAAAGAAGTCCTTCTCCGGTTCCTCAAAGAGAGTGTTAATGGAATGCTGCATGAAACGTAAGTGTAACTTTGTGAGATAAATTCACACATAACCAAGAAGTTTCTAAGAAAGCTTCTTTCTAGGTTTCATCTGAGGATATTTCCTTTGTCACCGTAAGCTTCATTGCGTTCAGAAGTATCCCATTGCAGATTTCCAGAAATCAGTGTTAGCAAACTCAACACTGAAGAGAAACGTGGAACTCTGTGAGTTGCATTCACACATCGAAATGCAGTTCTCAGAAGGCTTCTTTCCAGTTTTGATCTGACGATATTTCCTTTTTCACCATAGCCATCAGTGAGCTCCCAAATATCACTTTGCAGAACACAAGATAACAGAGTTTCCACACTGTTCCAAGAAGGGCAGTGTGGAACTCTGTGTGATGAAGTCACACATCAGAAAGCAGTGTCTCAGAAAGCTTCTCTCCAGTCATTATCTGAGGATATTTCCTTTTTCACCATGGGCCCCTAAGGGCTCCCAAATCTCACTTGGCAGATTCCATGGAAAGAGTGTTATCAAACTGCTTCCCGAGAACTAAGCTATAACTCTGAGAAGAATTCACAGATCACAAAGAAGTTTCACAGAAGTTTTTTCACGTTTTGAACTGATGATATTTCCTTAATCAGCGTAGGCCTCAATACGATCCAGAGAAGTCCTTGTCAGGTTCCTCAAAACAGTGTTAATGGAATGCTGCAAGAAATATAAGTGTAAGTTTGTGAGATGAATTCACACATCACCAAGAAGTTTCTAAGAAAGCTTCTTTCTAGTTTTCATCTGAGGATATTTCCTCTGTCACCGTAAGCTTCATTGCATTTAGCAGTATTCCATTGCAGATTTCCAGAAAACTGTGTTAACAAACTGAACACTGAAGAATAACGTGTAACTCTGTGAGTTGCATTCACGTATCAAAATGCAGTTTCTCAAAAGGCTTCTTTCCAGTTTTGATCTGAGGATATTTCCTATTTTACCATAACCCTCAGTGAGCTCCCAAATATCACTTTGCAGAACGCAAGATAAGAGAGTTAGCAAACTCTTCCAAGAAGGGAAGGGTGGAACTCTGTGTGATGAAGTCACACATCACAAAGCAATCCCTCAGAAAGCTTCTCTCTAGTTATTATCTGAGGATATTTCCTTTTTCACCATGGGCCCCTATGGGCTAACAAATCTCATTTGGCAGATTCCACGAAAAGAGTGTTAGCAAACAGCTTTCTGGTAACTAAGCTGTAACTCTGTGAGAGGAATTCAGAGATCACAAAGAAGTTTCTCAGAGAGCTTCTTTCACGTTTTGAACTGATGATATTTCCTTTATCAGTGTAGGCCTCAATGCGATCCAAAGAAGTCCTTTCTCAGGTTCCTCAAAGACAGTGTTAATGGACTGCTGCATGAAACATAAGCGTAATTCTGTCAGATGAATTCTCACATCACCAAGAAGTTTCTAACAGAGCTTCTGTCTAGTTTTCATCTGAGGATATTTCCTTTGTCACCGTAAGCTTCATTGCGTTCAGAAGTATCCCATTGCAGATTTCCAGAAAACTGTGTTAGCAAACTGAACACTGAAGAGAAACGTGTAACTCTGTGAGTTGCATTCACACATCGAAATGCAGTTTCTCAGAAGGCTTCTTTCCAGTTTTGATCTGAGGATATTTCCTTTTTCACCATAGCTCTCAGTGGGCTCCCAAATAACACTTTGCAGAACACAACATAACAGAGTTAGCAAACTCTTCAAAGAAAGGAAGGTTGGAATTTCGTGATGAAGTCACACATCAGTAAGCCATCTCTGAGAAAGCTTCTCTCTAGTTATTATCTCAGGATATTTCCGTTTTCACCATTGCCCGCTAAGGGCTCCCAAATCTCACTTAGCAGATTCCACGAAAAGAGTGTTAGGAAACTCTTACCTCAGAACTAAGCTGTAACTCAGTGAGAGGAATTCACAGATCACAAAGAAGTTTCTCACAAAGCTTCTTTCACGTTTTCAACTTACGATATTTCCTTTATCAGCGTAGTCCTCAATGCAATCCAAAGATGTCCTTCTCAGGTTCCTCAAAGACAGTGTTAATGGACTCCTTCATGAAACAGAAGTGTAATTCTGTGAGATGAATTCACACATCACCAAGGAGTTTCTAACAGAGCTTGTTTCTAGTTTTCATCTGAGGATATTTCCTTTGTCACCGTAAGCTTCATTGCGTTCAGCAGTATCCCATTGCAGATATCCAGAAAACTGTGTTAGCAAACTGAACACTGAAGAGAAACGTGGAACTCTGTGAGTTGCATTCACACATGGAAATGCAGTTTCTCAGAAGGCTTCTTTTCAGTTTTGATCTGAGGATATTTCCTTTTTTACCATGGACCACCACGGGCTAAGCAATCTCACTTGGCAGATTCCACGAAAAGATTGTTATCAAACTGCTTCCTGAGAACTAAGCTGAAACTCTGTGAGAGGAATTCACAGATCACAAAGAAGTTTCTCAGAAAGGTTCTTTCACGTTTTGAACTGATGATATTTCCTTTACCAGCGTAGGCCTCAATGCGATCCAAAGAAGTCCTTCTCAGGTTCCTCAAAGACAATGTTAATGGAATGCTGCACGAAAAATATGTGTAACTTTGTGAGATGAATTCACACATCACAAAGAAGTTTCTAAGAAAGCTTCTTTCTAGCTTTCATCTGAGGATATTCCCTTTGTCACCGTAAGCTTCATTGCGTTCAGAAGTATTCCACTGCAGATTTCCAGAAAAATGTGTTGGCAAACTGTACACTGAGGAGAAATGTGTAACTCCGTGAGTTGCATTCACACATCAAAATGCAGTTACTCAGAAGGCTTCTTTCCAGTTTTGATCTGAGGATATTTCCTTTTTCAAAATAGCCCTCAATGAGCTCCCAAATATACCTTTGCAGAATCCACGACAACAGTGTTAGCAAACTGTTCCAAGAAGGGAAGGGTGGAACTCTGTGTGATGAAGTCACACATCAGAAAGTAATCTCTCAGAAAGCTTCTCTCTAGTTATTATGTGAGGATATTTCCCTCTTCACCATGGGCCCCTATGGGCTCCCAAATATCACTTTACAGATTCCACGAAAAGAGTGCTAGCAAACTACTTCCTGAAGTCTAAGTTATTCGTCTGTGAGATGAACTCACAGAGCAGAAAGAAGTTTCTCAGAAGGCTTCTTTCACGTTTTGAATGGATGAAATTTCCTTTATCAGCGTAGGCCTCAATGCGATCCAAGGAAGCCCTTCTCAGTATCCTCAAAGACAGTGTTAATGGACTGCTCCACGAAACATAAGTGTAACTCTGTGAGATGAATTCACACTTCACCAAGAAGTTTCTAAGACAGCTTCTTTCTAGTTTTCATCTGTGGATATTTCCATTGACACCGTAAGCTTCATTGCGCTAAGAGGTATCCCATTGCAGAATTTCAGAAAAATTAGTTAGCAAACTGATCACTGAAGAGAAACGTGTAACTCTGTGAGTTGCATTCACTCATGGCAATGCAGTTTCTCAGAAGGCTTCTTTCCAGTTTTGATCTGAGGATATTTCCTTTTTCAAAATAGCCCTCAATGAGCTCCCAAATATACCTTTGCAGAATCCACGACAACAGTGTTAGCAAAATGTTCCAATAAGGGAATGGTGGAACTCTGTGTGATGAAGTCACACATCAGAAAGCAATCTCTCAGAAAGCTTCTCTCTAATTTTTATGTGAGGATATTTCCTTTTTCATAATGGGCCTCTATGGGCTCCCTAATATCACTTTCCAGATTCCACGAAAAGAGTGTTAGCAAACTGCTTCCTGAAGTCTAAGTTATAAGTCTGTGAGATGAACTCACAGAGCAGAAAGAAGTTTCTCAGAAGGCTTCTTTCACGTTTTGAACGGATGAAATTTCCTTTATCAGCGTAGGCCCCTATGCGATCCAAGGAAGCCCTTCTCAGGTTCCTCAAAGACATTGTTAATGGACTGCTCCATGAAACATAAGTGTATCTCTGTGAGATGAATTCACACATCACCAAGAAGTTTCTAAGAAAGCTTCTTTCTAGTTTTCATCTGAGGATATTTCCGTTGTCACCGTAAGATTCATTGCACTAAGAGGTGTCCCATTGCAGATTTCCAGAAAACTTAGTTAGCAAACTAAACACTGAAGAGAAACGTGTAACTCTGTGAGTTGCATTCACTCATGGCAATGCAGTTTCTCAGAAGGCTTCTTTCCAGTTTTGATCTTAGGTATTTCCTTTTTCACCATAGCCCTCAATTTGCTCCCAAATATACCTTTGCTGATTCCATGATAACAGTGTTAGCAAACTGTTCCAAGAAGGGAACGGTGGAACTCTGTGTGATGAAGTCACATATCAGAAAGAAATATCTCAGAAAGCTTCTCTCTAGTTACTATCTGAGGACATTTCCTTTTTCACCATGGGCCCTTAGGGGCTCCCAAATCTCATTTGGCAGATTCCACGAAAAGAGTGTTAGTAAACTGCTTCCTGAGAACTAAGTTGTAACTCTGTGAGAGGAGTTCACAGATCACAAAGAAGTTTCTCAGAAAGCTTCTTTCACGTTTTAAACTGCTGATTTTCCTTTATCAGGGTAGGCCTCAATGTGATCCAAAGAAGTCCTTCTCAGGTTCCTCAAAGACAGTGTTAACGGAATGCTGCACAAAACATAAGTGTAACTTTGTGAGATGAATTCACACATCACCAAGGAGTTTCTAACAGAGATTCTTTCTAGTTTTCATCTGAGGATATTTCCTTTGTCACCGTAAGCTTCATTGCTTTCAGAGGTATCCCATTGCAGATATCCTGAAAACTGTGTTAGGAAACTGAACACTGAAGAGAAACGTGTAACTCTGTGAGTTGCATTCACACATCGAAATGCAGTTTCTCAGAAGGCTTCTTTCCAGTTTTGATCTGACGATATTTCCTTTTTCACCATAGCCCTCAGTGAGCTTCCAAATATCACTTTGCAGAACATAAGATAACAGAGTTTCCATACTGTTCCAAGAAGGGCAGTGTGGAACTCTGTGTGATGAAGTCACACATTGGAAAGCAATCTCTCAGAAAGCTTCTCTCTAATTATTATCTGCGGATATTTCCTTTTTCAGCATGGGCCCCTATGTGCTCCCAAATCTCTTTTGGCAGATTCCACGAAAACAGTGTTAGCTAACTGCTTCATGAGAACTAAGTTGTAACTCTGGGAGAGGAACGCACAGACCACAAAGAAATTACTCAGAAAGCTTCTTTCACGTTTTGAACTGATGATATTTCCTTTACCAGCGTAGGCCTCAATGCGATCCAAAGAAGTCCTTCTCAGGTTCCTCAAAGACAGTGATAATGGACTGCTGCATGAAACAGAAGTGTAATTCTGGAGATGAATTGACACATCACCAAGAAGTTTCTAAGAGACATTCTTTCTGGTTGCCATCTGAGGATATTTCCTTTGTCACCATAAGTCTCATTGCATTCAGAAGTATACCATTGCAGATTTTCAGAAAACTGTGTTAACAAACTGAACACTGAGGAGAAAAGTGTAACTCTGTGAGTTGCATTCAAATATCGAAATACTGTTTCTCAGAAGGCTTCTTTCTAGTTTTGACCTGAGGATAGTTCCCTTTTCCCATAGCGTTCAGTGAGCTCCCAAACATCAATTTGTAGAACTCAAGATAACAGAGTTAGCAAATGGTCCCACGAAGGGAAGGGTGGAAGTCTGTGTGATGAAGTCACACATCAGAAAGCAATCTCTCAGAAAGCTTCTCTCCAGTTATTATCTGAGGATATTTCCTTTTTCACCATGGGCCCCTAAGGGCTCCCAAATCTCACTTAGCAGATTCCACGAAAAGAGTGTTAGCAAACTGCTTCCTGAGAACTAAGCTATAACTCTGTGAGAGGAATTCACAGATCACAAAGAAGTTTCTCAGTAAGCTTCTTTCACCTTTTGAACTGATGATATTTCCTTTATCAGTGTAGTCCTGAAAGTGATCTAAAGAAGAATTTCTCAGGTTCCTCAAAGACAGTGTTAATGGAATGCTGCACGAGAAATAAGGGTAACTTTGTGAGATGAATACATACATCAACAAGTAGATTCTAAGGAAGCTTCTTTCTCGTTTTCATTTGAGGATATTCCTTTGTCACGGTAAGCTTCTTTGCGTTCAGAAGTATCCCATTGCAGATTTCCAGAAAACAGTGTTAGCAAACTGAACACTGAAGAGAAACGTGTAACTCTGTGAGTTGCATTCACACATCGAAATGCAGTTTCTCAGAAGGCTTCTTTCCAGTTTTGAGCTGAGGATATTTCCTTTTTCACCACAGCCCTCAGTGAGCTCCCAAGTATCACTTTCAGAACATAAGATAACAGAGGTAGCACACTGTTCCAAGAAGGGAAGGGTGGAACTCTGTGTGATGAAGTCACACATCAGAAAGCAATCTCTCAGAAACCTTCTCTCTAGTTAATATCTGAGGAAATTTCCTTTTTCACCATGGGCCCCTATGGGCTAAAAAGTCTAATTTGGCAGATTCCACGAAAAGAGTGATAGCAAACTGCTTCCTGAGAACTAATGTGTAACACTGTGAGAGGAATTCACAGATCAGAAAGAAGTTTCGCAGAAATTCTCTTTCATGTTTTGAGCTGATGATATTTCCTTTATGATGGTAGGCCTCAATGCGATCCAAAGAAGCCCTTCTCAGGTTCCTCAAAGACAGTGTTAACGGAATGCTGCATGAAACATAAGTGTAACATTGTGAGATGAATTCACACATCACCAAGAAGTTTCTAAGAAAGCTTCTTTCCAGTTTTCATCTGAGGATATTTATTTTGTCACCGTAAGCTTCATTGCGTTCAGAAGTATCCCATTGCAGATTTCCAGAAAACTGTGTTAGCAAACTGAACACTGAAGAGAAACGTGTAACTCTGTGAGTTGCATTCACACATCGAAATGCAGTTTCTCAGAAGGCCTCTTTCCAGTTTTGATCTGAGGATATTTCCTTTTTCACCATTGCCCTCAGTGAGCTGCAAATATCACTTTGCAGAACACAAGATAACAGAGTTAGCAAACTGTTCCAAGAAGGGAAGGGTGGAACTCTGTGTGACGAAGTCACACATCAGAAAGCAATCTCTCAGAAAGATTCTCTCTAGTTATTATGTGAGGATATTTTCTTTTTCATCATGGGCCCATAAGGGCTCCCAAATATCACCTTCCAGATTCCACGAAAAGAGTGCTAGCAAACAGCTTCCTGAAGTTTAAGTTATAAGTCTGTGAGATGAACTCACAGATCAGAAAGAAGTTTCTCAGAAAGCTTCCTTCACGTTTTGAACGGAAGAAATTTCCTTTATCAGTGTAGTCCTCAATGCGATCCAAGGAAGCCCTTCTCAGCTTCCTCAAAGACAGTGTTAATGGACTGCTCCAAGAAACATAAGTGTAACTCTCTGAGATGAATTCACACATCACTAAGATGTTTCTAAGAAAGCTTCTTTCTAGTTTTTATATGTGGATATTTCCTTTGTCACCATAAGGTTCATTGCGCTATGAACTATCTAATTGCAGATTTCCAGAAAATTGTGTTAACAAACTGATCACTGAGAAGAAACGTGTAACTCTGTGAGTTGCATTCACACATGGCAATGCAGTTTCTCAGAAAGCTTCTGTTTAGTTATTATGTGTGGATATTTCCTTTTTCATCACAGCCCTCAATGAGCTCCCAAATATACCTTTACAGAATCCACGACAACAGTGTAAGCAAACTGTTCAAAGAAGGGAAGGGTGGAACTCTGTGTGATGAAGTCACATATCAGAAAGCAATCTCTCAGAAAGCTTCTCTCTAGTTATTAGGTGAGGATATTACCTTTTCACCATGGGCCCCTATGGGCTCCCAAATATCACTTTCCAGAATCCACGAAAAAGTGTTTGCAAACTGCTTCCTGAAGTCTAAGTTATACGTCTGTGAGATGAACTCACACATCACAAAGAAGTTTCTCGGAAAGCTTCTTTCACGTTTTGAACGGATGAAATTTGCTTTATCAGCGTAGGCCTCAATGCGATCCAAGGATGCCCTTCTCAGGTTAATGAAAGACAGTGTTAATGGACTGCTCCCCGAAACATAAGTGTAACACTGTGAGATGAATACACACAACACCAAGAAGTTTCTACGAAAGCTTCTTTGTAGTTTTCATCAGTGTATATTTCCTTTGTCACCGTAAGGTTCATTGCGCTATGAAGTACCTAATTGCAGATTTCCAGAAAACTGTGTTAACAAACTGATCACTGAAGAGAAACGTGTAACTCTTTGAGTTGCATTCACACATGGGAATGCAGTTTCTCAGAAAGCTTCTGTTTATTTATTATGTGTGGATATTTCCTTTTTCACCATAGCCCTCAAAGAGCTCCCAAATATACCTTTGCAGAATCCACGACAGTAGTGTTAGCAAACTGTTCCAAGAAGGGAAGGGTGGAACTCTGTGTGATGAAGTCACACATCAGAAAGCAATCTCTCAGAAAGCTTCTCTCCAGTTACGATGTGAAGATATTTCCTTTCTCATCATGGGCCCCTATGGGCTTCCAAATATAACTTTCCAGATTCCAAGAAAAGAGTGTTAGCAGTCTGATTCCTGAAGTCTACGTTATACGTCTGTGAGATGAACTCACACATCAGAAAGAAGTTTCTCAGAAAGCTTCTTTCAGGTTTTGAACGGAAGAAAATTCCTTTATCAGCGTAGGCCTCAATGCGATCCAAGGAAGCCCTTCTCAGGTTCCTCAAAGACAGTGTTAATGGACTGCACCAGGAAACATAAGTGTACCTCTGTGAGATGAATTCACACATCACCAAGAAGTTTCTAATGAAGCTTCTTTCTAGTTTTCATATGAGGATATTTCCTTTGTCACCGTAAGCTTCATTGCGCTAAGAGGTATCCCATTGCAGATTTCCGGAAAACTTAGTTAGCAAACTGATCACTGAAGAGAAACGTGAAAATCTGTGAGTTCCATTAATTCATGGCAACGCAGTTTCTCAGAAGGCTTCTTACCAGTTTTGATCTGAGGATATTTCCTTTTTCACCCTAGCTATCAATGGGCTCCTAAATATACCTTTGCAGAGTCCACGACAACAGTTGTAGCAAACTGTTCCAAGAAGGGAAGGGTGGAACTCTGTGTGATGAACTCATACTTCAGAAAGCAATCTCTCAGACAGCTTCTCTCTAGTTATTATGTGAGGATATTTCATTTTTCATCATGGGCCCCTATGGGCTCCCAAATATCACTTTTCAGAATCCACGAAAAGAGTGTTAGCAAACTGCTTCCCGAAGTCTAATTTATATGTCTGTGAGATGAACTCACAGATCAGAAAGTAGTTTCTCAGATGGCTTCTTTCACGTTATGAACGGAGGAAATTTCCTTTATCAGCGTAGGCCTCAATGCGATCCAAGGAAGCCCTTCTCAGCTTCCTCAAAGACATTGTTAATGGACTACTCCACGAAACATAAGTGTAACTCTGTGAGATGAATTCACACATAACCAACAAATTTCTAGGAAAGCTTCTTTCTAGTTTTCATCTGAGGATATTTCCTTTGTCACCATAAGCTTCATTGTGCTAAGAGGTATCCCATTGCAGATTTCCAGAAAACTTAGTTAGCAAACTGATCACTGAAGAGAAACGTGTAACTCTGTGAGTTGCATTCACTCATGGCAATGCAGTTTCTCAGAAGGCTTCTTTCCAGTTTTGTGTCCGGAGCCATGAGGCCTGGAATTAGGTGACCTTTGTTGCTTGATCTCCGCAAAGCGGAGCAAGAGGGTACATTCCCGGGTTCTTTATTTACATACCCTTCCCGCGCGCGCCCATAGCTTTTCCTGCGCGTGCCTAAGTTTCTGCCGCGCGCGCCTAAGTTTCTCCCATGCGCGCCAAAACTGTTCCCGTGCGCGCAAATATTTCCCGCGCGTGCCAAACTTTCCCGCGCGCGCCCAAACATTTTCCCGCCCAGGATGATATGCAGCCCAGGGCGCAGGTGCGATCCAGCGTCCGGGAAATGTACAAACCCATGGCGCACACGCGATAGTAATTTGAGAAGACCCAGCCCCCGTCACTGCATTGGCCCAACCTCTTCTCCTGCCAGCCTATATAAGGCATGACCCTACACTCAATAAATGAGACTTGATCAGGCTGTTTGTCTTGTCTCCATTTCTTGTGTTTTCTTCTCTCCTCCATTCACACTCGCCCTTCCAGGGCCCGTTCGACTGTCCTGCAGGTTGGGACACTTTTGATCTGAGGATATTTCCTTTTTCACCATAGCCCTCAATGAGCTCCCAAATATACCTTTGCAGAATCCACGACAACAGTGTTAGCAAACGGTTCCAAGAAGTGAAGGGTGGAACTCTGTGTGATGAAGTCACACGTCAGAAAGCAATCTCTCAGAAAGCTTCTCTCTGGTTATTATATGAGGATATTTCCTTTTTCACAATAGGTCCCAATAGGCTAGCAAATATCACATTGCAGATTCCACGAAAAGAGTGTTAGCAAACTGCTTCTTGAGGCATAGGTTCTAACCCTGTGAGATGAATTCACAGATCAGAAAGAAGTTTCTCAGAAACCTTCTTTCACGTTTTGAACGGATGATATTTCCTTTATCAGCATAGGCCTCAATGCAATCCAAGGAAGCCCTTCTCAGGTTCCTCAAAGACAGTGTTAATGGACTGCTCCACGAAACATAAGTGTAACTCTGTGAGATAAATTCACACTTCACCAAGAAGTTTCTAAGAATGTTTCTCTCTAGTTTTCATCTGTTGGTATTTCCTTTGTCACCGTAAGGTTCATTGCGCTATGAAGTATCGAATTGCAGATATCCAGAAAACAGTGTTAACAAACTGATCACTGAAGAGAAACGTGTAACTCTGTGACATGCATTCACACATGGCAATGCAGTTTCTCAGAAAGCTTCTCTTTAGTTATTTTTTTTTTTTTTTTTTAATTATACTTTAAGTTCTAGGGTACATGTGCATAACGTGCAGGTTTGTTACATATGTATACTTATGCCATGTTGGTGTGCTGCACCCATCAACTCGTCAGCACCCATCAATTCATCATTTATATCATGTATAACTCCCCAATGCAATCCCTCCCTCCTCCCCCCTCCCCCCTCCCCATGATAGACCCCAGTGTGTGATGTTCCCCTTCCCGAGTCCAAGTGATCTCATTGTTCAGTTCCCACCTATGAGTGAGAACATGCGGTGTTTGGTTTTCTCTTCTTGTGATAGTTTGCTAAGAATGATGGTTTCCAGCTGCATCCATGTCCCTACAAAGGACGCAAACTCATCCTTTTTTATGGCTGCATAGTATTCCATGGTGTATATGTGCCACATTTTCTTAATCCAGTCTGTCACAGATGGACATTTGGGTTGATTCCAAGTCTTTGCTATTGTGAATAGTGCCGCAATAAACATACGTGTACATGTGTCTTTGTAGTAGACTAATTTATAATCCTTTGGGTATATACCCAGTAGTGGGATGGCTGGGTCATATGGTACATCTAGTTCTAGATCCTTGAGGAATTGCCATACTGTTTTCCATAATGGTTGAACTAGTTTACAATCCCACCAACAGTGTAAAAGTGTTCCTATTTCTCCACATCCTCTCCAACACCTGTTGTTTCCTGACTTCTTAATGATTGCCATTCTAACTGGTGTGAGATGGTATCTCATTGTGGTTTTGATTTGCATTTCTCTGATGGCCAGTGATGATGAGCATTTTTTCATGTGTCTGTTGGCTGTATGAATATCTTCTTTTGAGAAATGTCTGTTCATATCCTTTCCCCACTTTTTGATGGGGTTGTTTGTTTTTTTCTCGTATATTTGTTTGAGTTCTTTGTAGATTCTGGATATTAGCCCTTTGTCAGATGAGTAGGTTGCAAAAATTTTCTCCCATTCTGTAGGTTGCCTGTTCACTCTGATGGTAGTTTCTTTTGCTGTGCAAAAGCTCTTTAGTTTAATTAGATCCCATTTGTCAATTTTGGCTTTTGCTGCCGTTGCTTTTGGTGTTTTAGACATGAAGTCCTTGCCCATGCCTATGTCCTGAATGGTACTACCTAGATTTTCTTCTAGGGTTTTTATGGTATTAGGTCTAACATTTAAGTCTCTAATCCATCTTGAATTAATCTTCGTATAAGGGGTAAGGAAAGGATCCAGTTTCAGCTTTCTACTTATGGCTAGCCAATTTTCCCAGCACCATTTATTAAATAGGGAATCCTTTCCCCATTTCTTGTTTCTCTCAGGTTTGTCAAAGATCAGATGGCTGTAGATGTGCGGTATTATTTCTGAGGACTCTGTTCTGTTCCATTGGTCTATATCTCTGTTTTGGTACCAGTACCATGCTGTTTTGGTTACTGTAGCCTTGTAGTATAGTTTGAAGTCAGGTAGCGTGACGCCTCCAGCTTTGTCCTTTTGACTTAGGATTGTCTTGGCAATGCGGGCTCTTTTTTGGTTCCATATGAACTTTAAAGCAGTTTTTTCCAATTCTGTGAAGAAAGTCATTGGTAGCTTGATGGGGATGGCATTGAATCTATAAATAACCTTGGGGAGTATGGCCATTTTCACGATATTGATTCTTCCTATCCATGAGCATGGTATGTTCTTCCATTTGTTTGTGTCCTCTTTGATTTCACTGAGCAGTGGTTTGTAGTTCTCCTTGAAGAGGTCCTTTACATCCCTTGTAAGCTGGATTCCTAGGTATTTTATTCTCTTTGAAGCAATTGTGAATGGAAGTTCATTCCTGATTTGGCTCTCTGCTTGTCTGTTACTGGTGTATAAGAATGCTTGTGATTTTTGCACATTGATTTTGTATCCTGAGACTTTGCTGAAGTTGCTTATCAGCTTAAGGAGATTTTGGGCTGAGACGATGGGATTTTCTAAATATACAATCATGTCATCTGCAAACAGGGACAATTTGACTTCTTCTTTTCCTAACTGGATACCCTTGATTTCTTTCTCTTGCCTGACTGCTCTAGCCAGAACTTCCAACACTATGTTGAATAGGAGTGGTGAGAGAGGGCATCCCTGTCTTGTGCCAGTTTTCAAAGGGAATTTTTCCAG
The DNA here is from genome assembly GCF_007565055.1 of Rhinopithecus roxellana. Classification (NCBI taxonomy): domain Eukaryota; kingdom Metazoa; phylum Chordata; class Mammalia; order Primates; family Cercopithecidae; genus Rhinopithecus; species Rhinopithecus roxellana. The sequence goes on along the minus strand of NC_044552.1, from coordinate 109,150,207 downwards.
TTTTTGCCCATTCAGTATGATATTAGCTGTGGGTTTGTCATAAATAGCTCTTATTATTTTGAGGTATGTTCCATCAATACCGAATTTATTGAGCGTTTTTAGCATGAAGGGCTGTTGAATTTTGTCAAAAGCCTTTTCTGCATCTATTGAGACAATCATGTGGTTCTTGTCTTTGGTTCTGTTTATATGCTGGATTACGTTTATTGATTTGCGAATGTTGAACCAGCCTTGCATCCCAGGGATGAAGCCCACTTGATCATGGTGGATAAGCTTTTGGATGTGCTGCTGAATCCGGTTTGCCAGTATTTTATTGAGGATTTTTGCATCAATGTTCATCAGGGATATTGGTCTAAAATTCTCTTTTTTTGTTGTGTCTCTGCCAGGCTTTGGTATCAGGATGATGTTGGCCTCATAAAATGAGTTAGGGAGGATTCCCTCTTTTTCTATTGATTGGAATAGTTTCAGAAGGAATGGTACCAGCTCCTCCTTGTACCTCTGGTAGAATTCAGCTGTGAATCCATCTGGTCCTGGACTTTTTTTGGTGGGTAGGCTATTAATTGTTGCCTCAATTTCAGAGCCTGCTATTGGTCTATTCAGGGATTCAACTTCTTCCTGGTTTAGCCTTGGGAGAGTGTAAGTGTCCAGGAAATTATCCATTTCTTCTAGATTTTCTAGTTGATTTGCGTAGAGGCGTTTATAGTATTCTCTGATGGTAGTTTGTATTTCTGTGGGGTCAGTGGTGATATCCCCTTTATCATTTTTTATTGCATCTATTTGATTCCTCTCTCTTTTTTTCTTTATTAGCCTTGCTAGCGGTCTGTCAATTTTGTTGATCTTTTCAAAAAACCAACTCCTGGATTCATTGATTTTTTGGAGGGTTTTTTGTGTCTCTATCTCCTTCAGTTCTGCTCTGATCTTAGTTATTTCTTGCCTTCTGCTAGCTTTTGAATGTGATTGCTCTTGCCTCTCTAGTTCTTTTAATTGTGATGTTAGAGTGTCAATTTTAGATCTTTCCTGCTTTCTCTTGTGGGCATTTAGTGCTATAAATTTCCCTCTACACACTGCTTTAAATGTGTCCCAGAGATTCTGGTATGTTGTATCTTTGTTCTCATTGGTTTCAAAGAACATCTTTATTTCCGCTTTCATTTCGTTATGTACCCAGTAGTCATTCAGGAGCAGGTTGTTCAGTTTCCATGTAGTTGAGCGGTTTTGATTGAGTTTCTTAGTCCTGAGTTCTAGTTTGATTGCACTGTGGTCTGAGAGACAGTTTGTTATAATTTCTGTTCTTTTACATTTGCTGAGGAGTACTTTACTTCCAATTATGTGGTCAATTTTGGAATAAGTGCGATGTGGTGCTGAGAAGAATGTATATTCTGTTGATTTGGGGTGGAGAGTTCTATAGATGTCTATTAGGTCCGCTTGGTGCAGAGATGAGTTCAATTCCTGGATATCCTTGTTAACTTTCTGTCTCGTTGATCTGTCTAATGTTGACAGCGGAGTGTTGAAGTCTCCCATTATTATTGTATGGGAGTCTAAGTCTCTTTGTAAGTCTCTAAGGACTTGCTTTATGAATCTGGGTGCTCCTGTATTGGGTGCATATATATTTAGGAGAGTTAGCTCTTCCTGTTGAATTGATCCCTTTACCATTATGTAATGGCCTTCTTTGTCTCTTTTGATCTTTGATGGTTTAAAGTCTGTTTTATCAGAGACTAGGATTGCAACCCCTGCTTTTTTTTGTTCTCCATTTGCTTGGTAGATCTTCCTCCATCCCTTTATTTTGAGCCTATGTGTGTCTCTGCATGTGAGATGGGTCTCCTGAATACAGCAGACTGATGGGTCTTGACTCTTTATCCAGTTTGCCAGTCTGTGTCTTTTAATTGGAGCATTTAGTCCATTAACATTTAAGGTTAATATTGTTATGTGTGAACTTGATCCTGCCATTATGATATTAACTGGTTATTTTGCTCGTTAGTTGATGCAGTTTCTTCCTAGCCTCGATGGTCTTTACATTTTGCCAAGTTTTTGCGATGGCTGGTACCGGTTGTTCCTTTCCATGTTTAGGGCTTCCTTCAGGGTCTCTTGTAAGGCAGGCCTGGTGGTGACAAAATCTCTAAGCATTTGCTTATCTGTAAAGGATTTTATTTCTCCTTCACTTATGAAACTTAGTTTGGCTGGATATGAAATTCTGGGTTTAAAATTCTTTTCTTTAAGAACGTTGAATATTGGCCCCCACTCTCTTCTGGCTTGTAGAGTTTCTGCCGAGAGATCTGCTGTTAGTCTGATGGGCTTCCCTTTGTGGGTGACCCGACCTTTCTCTCTGGCTGCCCTTAAGATTTTTTCCTTCATTTCAACTTTGGTGAATCTGGCAATTATGTGTCTTGGAGTTGCTCTTCTGGAGGAGTATCTTTGTGGCGTTCTCTGTATTTCCTGAATTTGAATGTTGGCCTGCCCTACTAGGTTGGGGAAGTTCTCCTGGATGATATCCTGAAGAGTGTTTTCCAACTTGGTTCCATTTTCCCCCTCACTTTCAGGCACCCCAATCAGACGTAGATTTGGTCTTTTTACGTAATCCCATACTTCTTGCAGGCTTTGCTCATTTCTTTTTCTTCTTTTTTCTTTTGGTTTCTCTTCTCGCTTCATTTCATTCATTTGATCTTCAATCGCTGATACTCTTTCTTCCAGTTGATCGAGTCGGTTACTGAAGCTTGTGCATTTGTCACGTATTTCTCGTGTCATGGTTTTCATCTCTGTCATTTCGTTTATGATCTTCTCTGCATTAATGAGTCTAGCTGTCAATTCTTCCACTCTTTTTTCAAGATTTTTAGTTTCTTTGCGCTGGGTACGTAATTCCTCCTTTAGCTCTGATAAGTTTGATGGACTGAAGCCTTCTTCTCTCCTCTCGTCCAAGTTATTCTCTGACCAGCTTTGATCCGTTGCTGGTGATGGGCTGCGCTCCTTTGCAGGGGGAGATGCGCTCTTATTTTTTGAATTTCCAGCTTTTCTGCCCTGCTTCTTCCCCATCTTTGTGGTTTTATCTGTCTCTGGTCTTTGATGGTGGTGACGAACTGATGGGGTTTTGGTATAGGTGTCCTTCCTGTTTGATAGTTTTCCTTCTGACAGTCAGAAGGACTCTCTGTTGGTCTGTTGGAGATTGCTTGAGGTCCACTCCAGACCCTGTTTGCCTGGGTATCAGCAGCAGAGGTTGCCGAAGATAGAATATTGCTGAACAGCGAGTGTACCTGTCTGATTCTTCCTTTGGAAGTGTCCTCTCAGGGGTGTACTCCACCCTGTGAGGTGTGGGGTGTCAGACTGCCCCTAGTGGGGGATTTCTCCCAGCTAGGCTACTCAGGGGTCAGGGACACTCCTGAGCAGGCAGTCTGTCCGTTCTCAGATCTCAACCTCCGCGTTGGGAGATCCGCGGCTCTCCCCAAAGCTGTCAGACAGAGTCGTTCGCGTCTGCACCGGCTCCCGCTACTTCCCCTGTTGGTCTTCAGCTGTGCGCTGTCCCCAGAGGTGGAGACTACAGAGACAGGCAGGCTTCCTTGAGCTGCTGTGAGCTCCACCCAGTTCGAGCTTCCCAGCGGCTTTGTTTACCTACTTAAGCCTCAGCAATGGCGGGCGCCCCTCCCCCAGCCTCGCTGCTGCCTTGCGGATAGATCGCGGCAGACTGCTGTGTTAGCAGTGAGGGAGGCTTCGTGGGCATGGGACCCTCCCGGCCAGGTGTGGGATATATTCTCCTGGAATGCCTGTATGCTTACAGCGCAGTATTGGGGTGGGAGTTACCCGATTTTCCAGGTGTTGTGTGTCTCAGTTCCCCTGGCTAGGAAAACGGATCCCCTTCCCCCTTGCGCTTCCAGGTGAGGCGATGCCTCGCCCTGCTTCAGCTCTCGCTGGTCAGGCTGCAGCAGCTGACCAGCACCGATTGTCCGGCACTCCCTAGTGAGATGACCCCAGTACCTCAGTTGAAAATGCAGAAATCACCGGTCTTCTGTGTCGCTCGCGCTGGGAGTTGGAGACTGGAGTTGTTCCTATTCGGCCATCTTCCTCTTTAGTTATTATGTGAGGATAATTCCTTTTTCACCATAGCCCTCAAAGAGTTCCCAAATATACCTTTGCAGAATCCACGACAAGAGAGTTAGCAAACTGTTCCAAGAAAGGAAGGGTGGAACTCTGTGTGATGAAGTCACACATCAGAAAGTAATCTCTCAGAAAGCTTGTCTCTAGTTATTATGTGACGATTTTTCCTTTTTCATCATGGGCCCATATGGGCTCCCAAATATCACGTTGCAGATTCCACGAAAAGAGTGTTAGCAAACTGCTTCCTGAAGTCTAAGTTATAAGTCTGTGAGATGAACTCACAGATCAGAAAGAAGTTTCTCAGAAAGCTTCTTTCACGTTTTGAACGGATGAAATTTCCTTTATAAGCGTAGGCCTCAATGCGATCCAAGGAAGCCCTTCTCAGGTTCCTCAAAGACAGTGTTAATGGACTCCTGCTTGAAACCTAAGTGAAATTCTGTGAGGTGAATTCACACATCAACAAGAAGTTAGTAACAAAGCTTCTTTCTAGTTTTCATCTGAGGATATTTCCTTAGTCACCGTAAGCTTCATTGCATTCAGAAGTATCCCATTGCAGATTTCCAGAAAACTGTGTTTGCAAACTGAACACTGAGGAGAAACGGGTTAACTCTGTGAGTTGCATTCACATATCGAAATGCAGTTACGTAGAAGGCTTCTTTCCAGTTTTGTTCTGAGCATATTTCCTTTTTCACCATAGCCCTCAGTGAGCTCCCAAATATCACTTTGCAGAACAGAAGATAACAGAGTTAGCAAAGTGTTCCAAGAAGGGAAGGGTGGAACTCTGTGTGATGAAGTCACACCTCAGAAAGCAATCGCTCAGAAAGCTCTCTAGGTATTATCTGCTGACATTTCCTTTTTCACCATGTGCCCCTATGGGCTCCCAAATCTCACTTGGCAGATTCCACGAAAAGAGCGTTAGCAGACTGATTCCTGAGAACTAAACTGTTACTCTCTGAGAGGAATTCACAGATCACAAAGAAGTTTCTCAGAAAGCTTCTTTCACGTTTTTTACTGATGATATTTCCTTTATCAGCATAGGCCTCAATACGATGCAAAGAAGTCCTTCTCAGGTTTCTCAAAGACAGTGTTAATGGAATGCTGCATGAGAAATAAGTGTAACTTTGTGAGACGAATTCACACATCACCAAGAAGTTTCTAAGAAAGCTTCTTTCTAGTTTTCATCTGAGGATATTTCCTTTGTCACCTTTAGCTTCATTGCGTTCAGAAGTATCCCATTGCAGATTTCCAGAAAACTCTGTTAGCAAACTGAACCCCGAGGAGAAACGAGTACCTCTGTGAGTTGTATTCACACATCGAAATGCATTTTCTCAGAGGGCTTCTTTCCAGTTTTGAACTGAGGATATTTCCTTTTTCACCATAGCCCTCAGTGAGCTCTGAAATATCACTTTGCAGAACACAAGATAACAGAGTTAGCAATCTGTTCCAAGAAGGGAAGGGTGGAACTCTCTGTAATGAAGTGACACATCAGTAAGCAATCTCTCAGAAAGCTTCTCTCTAGTTATCATCTGAGGATATTTGGTTTTTCACCACGGGCCCCTAAGGGCTCCCAAATCTCAATTGGCAGATTCCACGAAAAGAGTGTTAGCAAACTGCTTCCTGAGAACTACGTTGTTCCTCTGTGAGAGGAATTCACAGATCACAAAGAAGTTTCTCCGAAAGCTTCTTTCACGTTTTCAACTGATGATATTTCCTTTATCAGTGAAGGCCTCAATGCGATCCAAAGAAGTCCTTCTCAGGTCCTCAAAGACAGTGTTAATGGACTGCTGCATGAAACAGAGGTGTAATTCTGTGAGATGAGTTCACACATCACCAAGAAGTTTTTAACAAAACTTCTTTCCAGTTTTCATTTGAGGATATTTCGTTTGTCACCGTAAGTTTCATTGCGTTCAGAAGTATACCATTGCAGATTTTCAGAAAACTGTGTTAGCAAACTGAACACTGAGGAGAAAAGTGTAACGCTGTGAGTTGCATTCACATATCGAAATACAGTTTCTCAGAAGGCTTCTTTCTAGTTTTGAACTGAGGAGAGTTCCTTTTTTCCATAGCCTTTTGTGAGCTCACAAATATCACTTTGCAGAACACAATATAACAGAGTTAGCAAATGGTCCCACGAAGGGAAGGGTGGAACTCTGTGTGATGAAGTCACATATCAGAAAGCAATCTCTCAGAAAGCTTCTCTCCAGTTATTATCTGAGGATATTTCCTTTTTCACCATGGGCCCCTAAGGGCTCCCAAATCTCACTTAGCAGATTCCACGAAAAGAGTGTTAGCAAACTGCTTCCTGAGAACTAAGCTATAACTCTGTGAAAGGAATTCACAGATCACAAAGAACTTTCTCAGAAAGCTTCTTTCACCATTTGAACTGATGATATTTCCTTTATCAGCATAGGCCTCTATGCGATCCAAAGAAATCCTTCTCAGGTTTCTCAAAGACAGTGTTAATGGACTCCTGCATGAAACAAAAGTGTAATTCTGTGAGATGAATTCACATATCAACAAGAACTTCGTAACAAAGCTTCTTTCTTGTTTTCATCTGAGGATATTTCCTTTGTCACCGTAAGCTTCATTGCGTTCAGAAGTATCCCATTGCAGATTTCCAGAAAACTGTGTTAGCAAACTGAACACTGAAGAGAAACGTGTCACTCTGTGAGATGCATTCACACATCGAAATGCAGTTACTCAGAAGGCTTCTTTCCGGTTTTGATCTGAGGATATTTCCTTTTTCACCGTAGCCCACAGTGAGCTCCCAAATATCACTTTGCAGCACACAAGTAACAGACTTAGCAAATTGTTTCAAGAAGGGAAGTGTGGAACTCTATGTGACGAAGTCACACATCACAAAGCAATCTCTCAGAAAGCTTCTCTCTAGTTATTATCTGAGGATATTTCCTTTTTCACCAAGGGCCCCTATGGGCTCCCAAATCTCGTTTGGCAGATTCCAGGAAAAGAGTGTTAGCAAACTGCCTCCTGAAAACTAAGCTGTAACTCCGTGAGAGGAATTCACAGATTACAAAAAAGTTTCTCAGAAAGCTTCTTTCACGTTTTGAACGGGTGATATTTCCTTTACCAGCGTAGGCCTCAATGCGATCCAAAGAAGTCCTTCTCAGGTTCCTCAAATACAATATTAACGGACTGCTGCATGAAACAGAAGTGTAATTCCGTGAGATGAATTCCCACAGCACCAAGAAGTTTCTAAGAAAGCTTCTTTCTAGTTTTCATCTGAGGATATTTCCTTTGTAACCGTAAGCTTCATTGCATTCTGAAGTATCCCATTGCAGGTTTCCAGAAAACTGTGTTAGCAAACTGAACACTGAAGAGAAACGTGTAAATCTGTGAGTTGCATTCACGTATTGAAATGCAGTTTCTCAAAAGGCTTCTTTCCAGTTTTGATCTTAGGATATTTCCTTTTTCACCATAGTCCTCAGTGAGCTCCCAATTATCACTTTGCAGAACACAAGATAACAGATTTAGCAAACTCTTCAAGGAAGGGAAGGGTGGAACTTTGGGTGATGAAGTCACACATCAGAAAGCAATCTCTCAGAACGCTTCTTTCTAGTTATTATCTGAGGATATTTCCTTTTTCAAAATGGGCCCCTATGGGCTCCCAAATCTCATTTGGCAGGTTCCACGAAAAGTGTGTCAGCAAACTGCTTCCTGAGAACTACGATGGAAGTCTGTGAGAGGAATTCACAGATCACAAAGAAGTTTCTCCAAAAGCGTCTTTCACCTTTTGAACTGATGATATTTCCTTTATCTGGGTAGGCCTCTATGCGATCCAAAGAAATCCTTCTCAGATTCCTCAAAGACAGTGTTAATGGACTCCTGCATGAAACATAAGTGTAAATCTGTGAGATGAATTCACACATCAACAAGAACTTTGTAACAAAGCTTCTTTCTTTTTTTCATCTGAGGATTTTTCCTTTGTCACCGTAAGCTTCATTGCATTCAGAAGTATCCCATTGCAGATTTCCAGAAAACTGTGTTAGCAAACTGAACACTGAAGAGAAACGTGTCACTCTGTGAGATGCATTCACACATCGAAATGCAGTTACTCAGAAGGCTTCTTTCCGGTTTTGATCTGAGGATATTTCCTTTTTCACCGTAGCCCACAGTGAGCTCCCAAATATCACCTTGAAGAACCCAAGTTAACAGAGTTTGCAAACTCTTCCACGAAGGGAAGGGTGGAACTCTGTGTGATGAAGTCAAACATCAGAAAGCAATCTCTCAGAAAGCTTCTCTCTAGTTATTATCTGAGGATATTTGCTTTTTCTCCATGGGCACCTAAGGGCTCCCAAATCTCACCTTGCAGATTCCACGAAAAGAGTGTTAGCAAACTGCTTCCTGAGAACTAAGCTGTAAAATTGTGATAGGAATTCACAGATCACAAAGAGGTTTCTCAGAAAGTTTCTTTCACGTTTTGAACTGATTATATTTCCTTTATCAGCGTAGGCCTCAATGCGATCCAAAGAAGTCCTTCTCAGGATCCTCAAACACAGTGTTAATGGACTGCTGCATGAAACATAAGTGTAATTCTGTGAGATGCATTCACACATCACCGAGAAGTTTCTAATAGAGCTTCTTTCTAGTTTTCATCTGAGGATATTTCCTTTGTCACCGTAAGCTTCATTGCGTTCAGAAGTATCCCATTGCAGATTTCCAGAAAACTAAGTTAGCAAACTGAACACGGAGGAGAAACGTGTAACTCTGTGAGTTGCATTCACTCATCAAAATGCAGTTTCTCAGAAGGCTTCCTTCCAATTTTGATCTGAGGATATTTCCTTCTTCACCATAGCCCGCAGTGAGCTCCCAAATATCACTTTGCAGCACACAAGGTAACAGAGTTAGCATATTGTTACAAGAAGGGAAGAGTGGAACTCTGTGTGACGAAGTCACACATCAGAAAGCAACCTCTCAGAAAGCTTCTCTCTAGTTATTAACTGAGGATATTTCCTTTTTCACCAAGGGCCCCTATGGGCTCCCAAATCTCATTTGGCAGATTCCATGAAAAGAGTGTTAGCAAACTGCCTCCTGAGAACTAAGCTGTAACTCCGTGAGAGGAATTCACAGATCACAAAGAAGTTTCTCAGAAAGCTTCTTTCACGTTTTGAACGGGTGATATTTCCTTTACCACTGTAGGCCTCAATACCATCCAAAGAAGTCCTTCTCAGATTCCTCAAAGACAGTATTAATGGACTGCTGCATGAAACAGAGGTGTAATTCTGTGAGATGAATTCCCACAGCACCAAGAAGTTTCTAAGAAAGCTTCTTTCTAGTTTTCATCTGAGGATATTTCCTTTGTCACCGTAAGCTTCATTGCATTCAGAAGTATCCCATTGCAGATTTCCAGAAAGCTGTGTTAGCAAACTGAACACTGACGAGAAACGTGGAAATCTGTGAGTTGCATTCACACATTGAAATGCAGTTTCTCAGAGGGCTTCTTTCCAGTTTTGATGTGAGGATATTTCCTTTTTCACCAAGGGCCCCTATGGGCTCCCAAATCTCATTTGGCATATTCCACGAAAAGAGTGTTAGCAAACTGTCTCGTGAGAACTAAGCTGTAACTGCGTTAGAGGAATTCACAGATCACAACGAAGTTTCTCAGAAAGCTTCTTTCACGTTTTGAACGGGTGATATTTCCTTTACCAGCGTAGGCCTCAATGCGATCCAAAGCAGTCCTTCTCAGGTTCCTCAAAGACAGAGTTAATGGACTGCTCCACGAAACATAAGTGTCACTCTGTGAGATGAATTCACACATCACCAAGAAGTTTCTAAGAAAGCTTCTTTCTAGTTTTCATCTGAGGATATTTCCTTTGTCACCGTAAGCTTCATTGCACTAAGAGGCATCCCATTGCAGATTTCCAGAAAACTTAGTTAGCAAACTGATCACTGATGAGAAACGTGTAACTCTGTGAGTTACATTCACTCATGGCAATGCAGTTTCTCAGAAGGCTTCTTTCCAGTTTTGGTCTGAGGATATTTCTATTTCATGATAGCCCTCAATGAGCTCCCAAATATAGCTTTGCAGAATGCACAACAACAGTGTTAGCAAACTGTAACAAGAAGGGAAGGGTGGAACTCTGTGTGATGAAGTCACACATCAGAAAGCAATCTCTCAGATAGCTTCTATCTAGTTATTCTGTGAGGATATTTCCTTTTTCACTGTGGGCCCCTATGGACTCCAAAATATCACTTTCCAGAATCCAAGAAAAGAGTGTTCCGAAACTGATTCCTGAAGTCTAAGTTATAAGCCTGTGAGATGAACTCACAGAGCAGAAAGAAGTTTCTCAGAAGGCTTCGTTCACGTTTTGAGGGGATGAAATTTCCTTTACCAGCGTCGGCCTCAATGCGATCCAAGTTAGCACTTCTCAGGTTCCTCAAAGACAGTGTTAATAGACTGCTCCAGGAAACATATGTGTAACTCTGTGAGATGAATTCACACATCACCAAGAAGTTTCTAAGAAAGATTCTTTCTAGTTATCATGTGAGGATATTTCCTTTTTCACCGTAAGCTTCATTGCGCTATGTAGTATGTAATTGCAGATTTCCAGAAAACTTAGTTAGCAAACTGACCACTGAAGAGAAACGTGTAAGTCAGTGAGTTGCATTCACTCAGGGCAATGCAGTTTCCCAGAAGGCTTCTTTCCATTTATGATCTGAGGATATTTCCTGTTTCACCATAGCCCTCAATGAGCTCCCAAATATACCTTTGCAGAATCCACGACAACAGTGTTAGGAAACTGTTCCAAGAAGGGAAGGGTGGAACTCTGTGTGATGAAGCCGCAACTCAGAAAGGAATCTCTCAGAAAGCTTCTCTCTAGTTATTATGTGAGGATATTTCCTTGTTCATCATGGGCGCCTATGGGCTTCCAAATATCACTTTCCAGAATCCAAGAAAAGAGTGCTCGCAAACTGCTTCCTGAAATCTAAGTTATACGTCTGTGAGATGAACTCACAGATCAGTAAGAAGTTTCTCAGAAAGCTTCTTTGACGTTTTGAATGGAAGAAACTTCCTTTATCAGCGTAGGCCTCAATGGGATCCAAGGAAGCCCTTCTCAGGTTCCTCAAAGACAGTGTTAATGGACTGCTCCACGAAACATAAGTGTAACTCTGTGAGATGAATTCACAGATCACCAAGAAGTTTCTAGGAAAGCTTCTTTGTAGTTTTCATCTTTGGATATTTCCTTTGTCATCGTAAGGTTCATTGAGCGATGAAGTATCACATGGCATATTTCCAGAAAACTGTGTAATCAAACTAGATCACTGAAGAGAAACGTGTAACTCTGTGAGTTGCATTCACACACGGCAATGCAGTTTCTCAGAAAGCTTCTCTTTAGTTATTATGTGACAATATTTCCTTTTTCACCATAGCCCTCAATGAGCTCCCAAATATACCTTTGCAGAATCCACGACAACAGAGTTAGCAAACTGTTCCAAGAAGGGAAGGGTGGAACTCTGTGTGATGAAGCCACACATGAGAAAGCAATCTCTCAGAAAGCTTCTCTCTAGTTATTATGTGAGGATATTTCCTTTTTCATCATGGGCCCCTACGGGCTCCCAAATATCACTTTCCAGATTCCACGAAAAGAGTGTTAGCAACCTGCTTCCAGAGTTCTAAGTTATAAGTCTGTGAGATGAACTCACAGAGCAGTAAGCGATTTCTCAGAAGGCTTCTTTCACGTTTTGGATGGATGACGTTTCCTGTATAAGCGTAGGCCTCAATGGGATCCATGGAATCCCTTCTCAGGTTCCTCAAAGACAGTGTTAATGGACTGCTCTACGAAACATAAGTGTAACTCTGTGAGATGAATTCACACATCACCAAGAAGTTTCTAAGAAAGCTTCTTTCTAGTTTTCATCTGAGGATATTTCCTTTGCACCATAAGCTTCATTGCGCTAAGAGGTATCTCATTGCAGATTTCCAGAAAACTTAGTTAGCAAACTGATCACTGAAGAGAAACGTGTAACTCTGTGAGTTGCATTCACACATGGCACTGCAGTTTATCGGAAGGCTTCTTTCCAATATTGATCTGAGGATATTTCCTTTTTCACCATAGCCCTCAATGATCTCCCAAATATACCTTTGCATAATCGACGACAACAGTGTTAGCAAACTGTTCCAAGAAGGGAAGGGTGGAACTCCGTGTGATGAAGTCACACATCAGAAGGCAATCTCTCAGAAAGCTTCTCTCTAGTTATTATGTGAGGATATTTCCTTTTTCACAATGGGCCCCTATGGGCTCCCAAATATGACTTTCCAGAAACCACGAAAAGAGGGTTAGTAAACTGCTTCCTGAAGTCTAAGTTATAAGTCTGTGAGATGAACTCACAGAGCAGAAAGAAGTTTCTCAGAAGGCTTCGTTCACGTTTTGAGGGGATGAAATTTCCTTTACCAGCGTCGGCCTCAATGCGATCCAAGTTAGCACTTCTCAGGTTCCTCAAAGACAGTGTTAATAGACTGCTCCAGGAAACATATGTGTAACTCTGTGAGATGAATTCACACATCACCAAGAAGTTTCTAAGAAAGATTCTTTCTAGTTATCATGTGAGGATATTTCCTTTTTCACCGTAAGCTTCATTGCGCTATGTAGTATCTAATTGCAGATTTCCAGAAAACTTAGCAAACTGACCACTGAAGAGAAACGTGTAAGTCAGTGAGTTGCATTCACTCAGGGCAATGCAGTTTCCCAGAAGGCTTCTTTCCATTTATGATCTGAGGATATTTCCTGTTTCACCATAGCCCTCAATGAGCTCCCAAATATACCTTTGCAGAATCCACGACAACAGTGTTAGGAAACTGTTCCAAGAAGGGAAGGGTGGAACTCTGTGTGATGAAGCCGCAACTCAGAAAGGAATCTCTCAGAAAGCTTCTCTCTAGTTATTATGTGAGGATATTTCCTTGTTCATCATGGGCGCCTATGGGCTTCCAAATATCACTTTCCAGAATCCAAGAAAAGAGTGCTCGCAAACTGCTTCCTGAAATCTAAGTTATACGTCTGTGAGATGAACTCACAGATCAGTAAGAAGTTTCTCAGAAAGCTTCTTTGACGTTTTGAATGGAAGAAACTTCCTTTATCAGCGTAGGCCTCAATGGGATCCAAGGAAGCCCTTCTCAGGTTCCTCAAAGACAGTGTTAATGGACTGCTCCACGAAACATAAGTGTAACTCTGTGAGATGAATTCACAGATCACCAAGAAGTTTCTAGGAAAGCTTCTTTCTAGTTTTCATCTGTGGATATTTCCTTTGTCATCGTAAGGTTCATTGAGCGATGAAGTATCACATGGCATATTTCCAGAAAACTGTGCAATCAAACTGATCACTGAAGAGAAACGTGTAACTCTGTGAGTTGCATTCACACACGGCAATGCAGTTTCTCAGAAAGCTTCTCTTTAGTTATTATGTGACAATATTTCCCTTTTCACCATAGCCCTCAATGAGCTCCCAAATATACCTTTGCAGAATCCACGACAACAGAGTTAGCAAACTGTTCCAAGAAGGGAAGGGTGGAACTCTGTGTGATGAAGCCACACATGAGAAAGCAATCTCTCAGAAAGCTTCTCCCTAGTTATTATGTGAGGATATTTCCTTTTTCATCATGGGCCCCTACGGGCTCCCAAATATCACTTTCCACATTAAATGAATAGAGTGTTAGCCAACAGCTTCCTGAAGTCTAAGTAATAAGTCTGTGAGATGAACACACAGATCATAAAGAAATTTCTCAGAAAGCTTCTTTCACGTTTTGAACGAGAGAAATTTCCGTTATCAGGCTAGGCCTCAATGCGATACAAGGAAGCCCTTCGCAGGTTCCTCAAAGACCGTGTTAATGGACTGCTCCACGAAACATAAGTGTAACTCTGTGAGATGAATTCACACATCACCAAGAAGTTTCTAGGAAAGCTTCTTTCTAGTTTTCATCTGTGGATATTTCCTTTGTCACCGTAAGGTTCATTGCGCTATGAACTATCTAATTGCAGATTTCCAGAAAACTGTGTTAACAAACTGATCACTGAAGAGAAACGTGTAACTCTGAGTTGCCTTCACACATGGCAATGCAGTTTCTCAGAAAACTTCGCTTTAGTTATTATGTGAGTATATTTCCTTTTTCACCGTAGCCCTCAGTGAGCTACCAAATATACCTTTGCAGAATCCATGACAACAGTGTAAGCAAACTGTTCCAAAAAGGGAAGGGTGGAACTCTGTGTGATGAAGTCACAGATGAGACAGCAAACTCTCAGAAAGCTTCTCTCTAGTTATTATATGAGATTATTTACTTTTTCACCATGGGCCCCTATGGGCTCCCAAATATCACTTTTCAGAATACACGAAAAGAGTGTTCGCAATGTGCTTCCTGGAGTCGAAATTATACGTCTGGGAGATGAACTCAGAGATCAGAAAGATGCTTCTCAGAAGGCTTCTTTCACGTTTTGAACGGATGATATTTCCTTTATCAGCGTAGGCATCAATGCGATCCATGGAAGCCCTTCTAAGCTTCCTCAAAGATAGTGTTAATGGACTGCTCCACGAAGTATAAGTGTAACTCTCTGAGATGAATTCACACATCACCAAGAAGTTTCTAAGAAAGCTTCTTTCTCGTTTTCATCTGATGATATTTCCTTTGTCACCGTAAGCTTCATTGCGCTAAGAGGCATCCCATTGCAGATTTCCAGAAAACTTAGTTAGCAAACTGATCACTGAAGAGAAACGTGTAACTCGGTGTGTTGAATTCACTCATGGCAATGCAGTTTCTCAGAAAGCTTCTCTTTAGTTATTATGTGAGGATATTTCCTTTTTCACCATAGCCCTCAATGAGCTCCCAAATATACCTTTGCAGAATCCACGACAACAGTGTTAGCAAACTGTTCCAAGAAGGGAATGGGGAACTCTGTGTGATGAAGTCACACATCAGAAAGCAATCTCTCAGAAAGGCTCTCTCTAGTTATAATGTGAGGATATTTCCTGTTTCACCGTGGGCCCCTATGGGCTCCCAAATATCACTTTCCAGAATCCATGAAAAGAGTGTTCGCACACTGCTTCCTGAAGTCTAAGTTATACGTCTGTGAGATGAACTCACAGATCAGAAAGAAGTTTCTTAAAAAGCTTCTCTTTCTTTATTATGTGAGGATATTTCCTGTTTCACCATAGCCCTCAATGAGCTCCCAAATATGCCTTTGCAGAATCCACGACAACAGTGATAGGAAACTGTTCCTAGAAGGGAAGGTTGGAACTCGGTGTGATGAAGTCACACATCAGAAAGCAATCTCTCAGAAAGCTGATCTCTAGTTATTATGTGAGGATATTTCCTTTTTCATCATGGGCCCCTAAGGGCTCCCAAATATCACTTTCCAGATTCCACGAAAAGAGTGTTAGGAAACTGCTTCCTGAAGTCCAATTTATACCTCTGTGAGATGAACTCACAGATCAGAAAGAAGTTTCTCAGAAGGCTTCTTTCAGGTTTTGAACGGATGAAATTTCCTTTATCAGCGTAGGCCTCAAACCGATCCAAGGAAGCCCTTCTCAGTTTTCTCAAAGACAGTGTTAGTGGACTGCTCCATGAAACACAAGTGTAACTCTGTGAGATGAATTCACATATCACCAAGAAGTTTCTAGGAAAGCTTCTTTGTAGTTTTCATCTGTGGATATTTCCTTTGTCAGCGAAAGTTTCGCTGCACTAAGAAGTATCCCATTGCAGATTTCCAGAAAACTTAGCAAACTGATCACTGAAGAGAAACGTGTAACTCTGTGAGTTGCATTCACTCATGGCAATGCACTTTCTCCGACGGCTTCTTTCCAGTTTTGATCTGAGGATATTTCCTTTTTCACCATAGCCCTCAATGAGCTCCCAAATATACCTTTGCAGAATCCACGAGAAGAGTGTTATCAAACTGTTCCAAGAAGGGAAGGGTGGAACTCTGTGTGATGAAGACACACATCAGAAAGCAATCTCTCAGAAAGCTTCTCTCTAGTTATTATGTGAGGATATTTCCTTTTTCATTATGGGCCACTATGGGCTCCCAAATATCACTTTCCAGATTCCACGAAAACAGTGCTAGCAAACTGCTTCCTGAAGTCTAAGTTATAAGTCTGTGAGATGAACTCACAGAACAGAAAGAAGTATCTCAGAAAGCTTCTTTCATGTTTTGAACGGATGAAATTTCCTTTATCAGAGTAGGCCTCAATGCGATCCAAGGAAGCCCTTCTCTGGTTCCTCAAAGACAGTGTTAATGGACTGCTCCACGAAACATAAGTGTAACTCTGTGAGATGAATTCACACATCAACAAGAAGTTTCTAAGAAAGTTTCTTTCTAATTTTCATCTGTGGATATTTCCTTTGTCACCGTAAGGTTCATTGCGCTATGAAGTATATAATAGCCGATATCCTGGAAACAGAGTTAACAAACTGATCACTGAAGACAAACGTGTAACTCTGTGAGTTGCATTCACACATGTCAATGCAGATTCTCAGAAAGCTTCTCTTTAGTTATTATGTGAGGATATTTCCTTTTTCACCATAGCCCTCAATGCGATCCCAAATATACCTTTGGAGATTCCACGACAAAAGTGTTAGCAAACTGTTCCAAGAAGGGAAGGGTGGAACTCTGTGTGATGAAGTCACACATCAGAAAGCAATCTCTCAGAAAGCTTCTCTCTAGTTATTATGTGAGGATATTTCCTTTTCACCATGGGCCCCTCTGGGCTCCCAAATATTACTTTCCAGAATCCCCGAAAAGAGTGTTCGCAAACTCCTTCCTGAAGTCTAATTTATAGGTCTGTGAGATGAACTCACAGATCAGAAAGAAGTTTCTCGGAAAGCTTCTTTCATGTTTTGAACGGATGAAATTTCCTTTATCAGCGTAGGCCTAAATGCGATCCAAGGAAGCCCTTCTCAGGTTCCTCAATGACAGTGTTAACGGACTGCTCTACGAAATATAAGTGTAACTCTGTGAGATGAATTCACACATTACCAAGAAGTTTCTATGAAAGCTTCTTTCTAGTTTTCCTCTGTGGATATTTCCTTTGTCACTGTAAGGTTCATTGCGCTATGAAGTATCTAATTGCAGATTTCCAGAAAACTGTGTTAACAAACTGATCACTGAAGAGAAACGTGTAACCCTGTGAGTTGCATTCACATATGGTAATGCAGTTTATCAGCAAGCCTCTGTTTAGTTATCTTGTGTGGATAGTTCGTTTTTCACCATAGCCCTCAATGAGCTCCCAAATATACCTTTGCAGAATCCACGATAACAGTGTTAGCAAACTGTTCCAAGAAGGGAAAGGTCTAACTCTGCGTGATGAAGTCACACATCAGAAAGCAACCTCTCAGACAGCTTCTCTCTAGTTATTATGTGAGGATATTTCCTTTTTCATCATGGGCCCCTATGGGCTCCCAAATATCACTTTCCAGAATTCACGAAGAGAGTGTTAGCAAACTGCTTCCTGAAGTCTAAGTTATAAGTCTGTGAGATGAACTCACAGATCAGAAAGACGTTTCTCAGAAAGCTTCTTTCACGTTTTGAACGGAAGAAATTTCTTTATCAGCATAGGCCTCAATGTGATCCAAAGAAGCCGGTCTCAGATTCCTCAAAAACAGTGTTAATGGACTGCTCCACGAAACATAAGTGTAACTCTGTGAGATGAATTCACACATCACCAAGAAGTTTCTAAGAAAGCTTCTTTCTAGTTTTCATCTGTGGATATTTCCTTTGTCAACGTAAGATTCATTGCGTTCAGAAGTATCCCATTGCAGATTTCCAGAAAACTGTGTTAGCAAACTGAACACTGAAGAGAAACGTGTAACTCTGTGAGTTGCATTCACACATTGAAATGCAGTTTCTCAGAAGCCTTCTTTCCAGTTTTGATCTGAGGATATTTCCTTTTTCAACATAGACCTCAGTAAGATCCCAAATATCACTTTGCAGAACACAAGACAACAGAGTTAGAAATCTGTTCCAAGAAGGGAAGGGTGGAACTCTGTGTGATGAAGTCACACATCAGAAAGCAATCTCTCAGCAAGCTTTTCTCTAGTTATTATCTGAGGATATTCCCTTTTTCACCATGGGCCCTTATGGGCTCCCAATCTCATTTGGCAGATTCCACGAAAAGAGTGTTAGCAAACTGCTTCCTGAGAACTAAATTGTAACTCTGTGAGAGGAATTCACAGATCACAAAGAAGTTTCTCAGAAAGCTTCTTTCACGTTTTGAGCTGATGATATTTCCTTTCTGATTGTAGTCTTCAGTGCGATCCAAAGAAGTCCTTCTCAGGTCCTCAAAGACAGTGTTAATGGACTGCTGTATGAAACAGAGGTGTAATTCTGTGAGATGAATTCACACATCACCAAGAAGATTTTAACAAAGATTCTTTCCAGCTTTCATCTGAGGATATTTCCTTTGTCACCATAAGCTTCATTGCGTTCAGAAGTATCCCATTGCAGATTTCCAGAAAACTGTGTTAACAAACTGAACACTGAAGAGTAACGTGTAACTCTGTGAGTTGCATTCACATATCGAAATGCAGTTTCTCAGAAGGCTTCTTTCCAGTTTTGATCTGAGAATATTTCCTTTTTTACCATAGCCCTCAGTGAGCTCCCTAATATCACTTTGCAGAACACAAGATAACAGAGTTAGCAAACTCTTCCAAGAAGGGAAGGGTGGAACTCTGTGTGATGAAGTCACACATCAGAAACAATTATCTAAGAAAGCTTCTCTGTAGTTATTATCTGAGGACATTCCCTTTTTCACCATGGACCCCTATTTGCTCCCAATCTCATTTGGCAGATTCCACGAAAAGAGTGTTAGCAAACTGCTTCCTGAGAACTAAATTGTAACGCTGTGAGAGGAATTCACAGATCTCAAAGAAGTTTCTCAGAAAGCTTCTTTCACGTTTTGAGCTGATGATATTTCCTTTCTGATTGTAGTCTTCAATGCGATCCCAAGAACTCCTTCTCAGGTCCTCAAAGACAGTGTTAATGGACTGCTGCATGAAACAGAGGTTTAATTCTGTGAGATGAATTCACACATCACCAAGAAGTTTTTAACAAAGCTTCTTTCCAGTTTTCATCTGAGGATATTTCCTTTGTCCCCATAAGCTTCATTGCATTCAGAAGTATCCCATTGCAGATTTCCAGAAAACTGTGTTAACAAACTGAACACTGAAGAATAACGTGCAACTCTGTGAGTTGCATTCACATATCGAAATGCAGTTTCTCAGAAGGCTTCTTTCCAGTTTTGATCGGAGAATATTTCCTTTTTTACCTTAGCCCTCAGTGTGCTCCCTAATATCACTTTGCAGAACACAAGATAACAGAGTTAGCAAACTCTTCCAAGAAGGGAAGGGTGGAACTCTGTGTGATGAAGTCACACATCAGAAACAATTATCTAAGAAAGCTTCTCTGTAGTTATTATCTGAGGACATTCCCTTTTTCACCATGGACCCCTATTTGCTCCCAATCTCATTTGGCAGATTCCATGAAAAGAGTGTTAGCAAACTGCTTCCTGAGAACTAAATTGTAACTCTGTGAGAGGAATTCACAGATCTCAAAGAAGTTTCTCAGAAAGCTTCTTTCACGTTTTGAGCTGATGATATTTCCTTTCTGATTGTAGTCTTCAATGCGATCCAAAGAAGTCCTTCTCAGGTCCTCAAAGACAGTGTTAATGGACTGCTGCATGAAACAGAGGTTTAATTCTGTGAGATGAATTCACACATCACCAAGAAGTTTCTAAGAAAGCTTCTTTCTTTGTTTCATCTGGGGATATATCCTTTGCCACCGTAAGTTTCATTGCGTTCAGAAGTATCCCATTGCAGATTTCCAGAAAGCTGTGTTAGGAAACTGAACACAGAGGAGAAACGTGTAACTCTGTGAGTTGCATTCACACATCGAAATTCAGTTTCTCAGAAGGCTTCTTTCCAGTTTTGATCTGAGGATATTTCCTTTTTCAACAGTGCCCTCAGTGAGCTCCAAATATCTCCTTTCAGAGCACAATATAACAGAGTTACCAAACTCTTCCAAGAAGGGAAGGGTGGAACTTTGTGTGATGAAGTCACACATCAGGAAGTAATCTCTCAGAAAGCTTCTCTCTAGTTATAATCTGAGGATATTTCCTTTTTCACCATTGGCCCCTATGGGCTCCCAAAGCTCATTTGGCAGATTAAACGAAAAGAGTGCTATCAAACTGCTTCCTGAGAACTAAGCGGTAACTCTGGGAGAGGAATTCACAGATCACAAAGAAGTTTCTCAGGAAGCTTCTTTGACGTTTTGAACTGATGATATTTCCTTTACCAGCGTAGGCCTCAATGCGATCCAAAGAAGTCCTTCTCAGGTTCCTCAAAGACAGTGTTAATGGTCTGCTGCATGAAACATAAGTGCAATTTTGTGAGATGAATTCACACATCACAAAGATGTTTCTAACAGAGCGTCTATCTAGTTTTCATCTGATAATATTTCCTTTGTCACCATAAGCTTCATGGCATTCAGAAGTATCCCATTGCAGATTTCCAGAATACTGTGTTAGCAACCTGAACACTGAGGAGAAAAGTGTAACTCTGTGAGTTGCATTCACACATCGAAATGAAGTTTCTCAGACGGCTTCCTTCCAATTTTGATCTGAGGACATTTTCTTTTTCACCATAGCTCTCAGTGAGCTCCTACATATCACTTTGCAGAACACAAGGTAACAGACTTAGCAAACTCTTCAAAGAAGGGAAGGGTGGAACTCTGTGTGATGAAGTCACACATCAGAAAGCAATCTCTCAGATAGCTTCTCTCTAGTTATTATCTGAGGATATTTCCTTTTTCACCAAGGGCCCCTATGAGCTTCCAAATCTCATTTGGCAGATTCCACGAAAAGAGTGTTAGCAAACTGCCTCCTGAGAACTAAGCTGTAACTCCGTGAGAGGAATTCAAAGATCACAAAGAAGTTTCTCAGAAAGCTTCTTTCACGTTTTGATTGGGTGATATTTCCTTTACCAGCGTAGGCCTCAATGCGATCCAAAGAAGTCCTTCTCAGGTTCCTCAAAGACAGTGTTAATGGACTGCTGCATGAAACAGAGGTGTAATTCTGTGAGATGAATTCACACAGCACCAAGAAGTTTCTAAGAAAGCTTCTTTCTAGTTTTCATCTGAGGATATTTCCTTTGTCACCGTAAGCTTCATTGCGTTCAGAAGGATCCCATTGCAGATTTCCAGAAAACTGTGTTAGCAAACTGAACACTGAAGAGAAACGTGTAAATCTGTGAGTTGCATTCACACATTGAAATACAGTTTCTCAGAAGGCTTCTTTCCAGTTTTGATATGAGGATATTTCCTTTTTCACCAAGGGCCCCTATGGGCTCCCAAATCTCACTTGGCAGATTCCATGAAAAGAGTGTTAGCAAACTGCTTCCTGAGAACTAAGCTGTAACTCTGTGAGAGAAATTCACAGAACACAAAGAAGTTTCTCAGAAAGCTTCTTTCACGTTTTGAACTGATGATATTTCCTTTATCAGCGTAGGCCTCAATGGGATCCAAAGAAGTCCTTCTCAGGTTCCTCAAAGACAGTGTTAATGGACTCCTGCATTAAACAGACGTGTAATTCTGTGAGATGAATTCACACAGCACAAAGAAGTTTCTAAGAAAGCTTCTTTCTTGTTTTCATCTGCGGATAATTCCTTTGTCACCGTAAGGTTCATTGCGCTATGAAGTATCTAATTGCAGATTTCCAGAAAACTGTTTTAACAAACTGATCACTGAAGAGAAACGTGTAAGTCTCTGAGTTGCATTCACACATGGCAATGCAGTTTCTCAGAAAGCTTCTCTTTAGTTATTATGTGAGGATATTTCATTTTTCACCATAGCCCTCTATGAGCTCCCAAATATACCTTTGCAGAATCCACGACAACATTGTTAGCAAACTGTTCCAAGAAGGGAAGGGTGGAACTCTGTGTGATGAAGCCGCACATCAGAAAGGAATCTCTCAGAATGCTTCTCTCTAGTTATTATGTGAGGATATTTTCTTTTTCACCATGGGCCCCTACGGGCTCCCAAATATCACTTTACAGATTCCACAAAAAGAGTGTTAGCAAACTTCTTCCGGAAGTCTAAGTTATAAGCCTGTGAGATGAACTCACAGATCAGAAAGAAGTTTCTCAGAAAGCTTCTTTCACGTTTTGAATGATGAAATTTCCTTTATCAGCGTAGGCCTCAATGCGATCCAAAGAAGCCGTTCTCAGATTCCTCAAAGACAGTGTTAATCGACTCCACGAAACATAAGTGTAACTCTGTGAGATGAATTCACACATCACCAAGAAGTTTCTATGAAAGCTTCTTTCTAGTTTTCATCTGTGGACATTTCCTTTCTCACTGTAAGGTTCATTGCGCTATGAACTATCGAATTGCAGCTTTTCAGATAACTGTGTTAACAAACTGATCACTGAAGAGAATCGTGTAACTGTGTGAGTTGCATTCACACAGAGCAATGCAGTTTCTCAGAAAGCTTCTCTTTAGTTATTATGTGAGGATATTTCCTTTTTCCCCATAACCCTCAAAGAGCTCCAAAATATACCTTGGCAGAATCCACGACAACAGTTTTAGCAAACTGTTCCCAGAAGGGAAGGGTGGAACTCAGTGTGATGAAGCCACGCATCCGAAAGGAATCTCTCAGAAAGCTTCTCTCTAGTTATTATGTGAGAACATTTCCTTTTTCACCATGGGCCCCTATGGGCTCCCAAATATCACTTTACAGATTCCACGAAAAGAGTGTTAGCAAACTGCTTCCTGAAATCTAAGTTATAAGTCCGTGAGATGAACTCACAGATCAGAAAGAAGTTTCTCTAAAGCTTCTTTCACGTTTTGAACGGATGAAATTTCAATTGTCAGCGTAGGCCTCAATGTGATCCAAAGAAGCCGTTCTCAGATTCCTCAAAGACATTGTTAATGGACTGCTGCACGAAACATAAGTGTAACTCTGTGAGATGAATTCACACATCACCAAGAAGTTTCTAAGAAAGCTTCTTTCTAATTTTCATCTGTGGATATTTCCTTTGTCACCATAAGGTTCATTGCGCTATGAAGTATCGAATTGCAGATTTCCAGAAAACTGTGTTGACAAACTGATCACTGAAGAGAAACGTGTAACTCTGTGAGTTGCATTCACATAGGGCAATGCAGTTTCTCAGAATGCTTCTCTTTATTTATTATGTGAGGATATTTCCTTTTTCCCCATAACCCTCAAAGAGCTCCAAAATATACCTTGGCAGAATCCACGACAACTGTGTTGGCAAACTGTTCCCAGAAGGGAAGGGTGGAACTCTGTGTGATGAAGCCACACATCCAAAAGGAATCTCTTAGAATGCTTCTCTCTAGTTATTATGTGAGGATATTTCCTTTTTCACCATGGGCCCCTAAGGGCTCCCAAATATCACTTTACAGATTCCACGAAAAGAGTGTTAGCAAACTGCTTCATGAAATCTAAGTTAAAAGTCCGTGAGATGAACTCACAGATCAGAACGGAGTTTCTCAGAAAGCTTCTTTCACGTTTTGAACGGATGAAATTTCCATTATCAGCATAGGCCTCAATGTGATCCAAACAATCCGTTCTCAGATTCCTCAAAGATATTGTTAATGGACTGCTCCACGAAACATAAGTGTTACTCTGTGAGATGAATTCACACATCACCAAGAAGTGTCTAAGAAAGCTTCTTTCTAGTTTTCATCTGTGGATAATTCCTTTGTCACCGTGAGGTTCATTGCGCAATGAAGTATCGAATTGCAAATTTCCAGAAAACTGTGTTGACAAACTGATCACTGAGGAGAAACGTGTAACTCTGTGAGTTGCATTCACACAGGGCAATGCAGTTTCTCAGAAAGCTTCTCTTTATTTATTATGTGAGGATATTTCCTTTTTCCCCATAACCCTCAAAGAGCTCCAAAATATACCTTGGCAGAATCCACGACAACAGTGTTAGCAAACTGTTCCCAGAAGGGAAGGGTGGACTCTGTGTGATGAAGCCACACATCCGAAAGGAATCTCTCAGAAAGCTTCTCTCTAGTTATTATGTGAGGATATTTCCTTTTTCACCATGGGCCCCTAAGGGCTCCCAAATATCTCTTTACAGATTCCACGAAAAGAATGTTAGCAAACTGCTTCCTGAAATCTAAGTTATAAGTCTGTGAGATGAACTCAAAGATCAGAAAGAAGTTTCTCAGAAAGCTTCTTTCAAGTTTTGAACGGATGAAATTTCCATTATCAGCTTAGGCCTCAATGCGATCCAAAGAAGCCGTTCTCAGATCCCTCAAAGACATTGTTAAAGGACTGCTCCACGAAACATAAGTGTAACTCTGTGAGATAAATTCACACATCACCAAGAAGTTTGTAAGAAAGCTTCTTTCTAGTTTTCATCTGTGGATATTTCCTTTGTCACCGTAAGGTTCATTGCGCTATGAAGTATCGAATAGCAGATTTCCAGAAAACTGTGTTAAAAAAGTGATCACTGAAGAGAAACGTGTAACTCTGTGAGTTGCATTCACACAGGGCAATGCAGTTTCTCAGAAAGCTTCTCTTTAGTTATTATGTGAGGATAATTCCTTTTTCACCCTAGCCCTCAATGAGCTCCCTATATACCTTTGCAGAATCCACGACAACAGTGTTAGCAAACTGTTCCAAGAAGTGAAGAGTTGAACTCTTTTTGATGAAGCCACACATCATAAAGGAATCTCTCAGAAAGCTTCTTTCTAATTATTATGTGAGGATATTTCCTTTTTCACCATGGGCCCCTATGTGCTCCCAAATATCACTTTGCAGATTCCACGAAAAGAGTGTAAGCAAACTGCTTCCTGCAGTCTAAGTTATAAGTCTGTGACATGAACTCACAGATCAGAAAGACGTTTCTCAGAAAGCTTCTTTCACGTTTTGAACAGATGAAATTTCTTTTATCAGCGTAGGCCTCAGTGCGATCCAAAGAAGCCGTTTTCAGATTTCTCAAAGACAGTGTTAATGGACTGCTCCACGAAACATAAGTGTAACTCTGTGAGATGAACTCACACATCACCAAGAAGTTTCTAAGAAAGCTTTTTTCTAGTTTTCATCTGTGGATATTTCCTTTGTCACCATAAGATTCATTGCGCTATGAAGTATAGAATTGCAGATTTGCAGAAAACTGTGTTAACAAACTGATCAGTGAAGGGAAACGTGTAACTCTGTGTGTTGCATTGACACTTGGCAATGCAGTTTCTCAGAAAGCTTCTCTTTAGTTATTATGTGAGGATATTTCCTTTTTCACCATAGCCCTCAATGAGCTCCCAAATATACCTTTGCAGAATCCACGACAACAGTGGTAGCAAACTGTTCCAAGAAGGGAAGGGTGGAACTCTGTGTGATGAAGCCACACATCAGAAAGGAATCTCTCAGAAAGCTTCTCTCTAGGTATTAGGTGAAGATATTTCCTTTTTCAGCATGAGCCCCTATGTTCTCCCAAATATCACTTTACAGATTCCACGAAAAGAGTGTTAGCAAACTGCTTCCTGAAGTCTAAATTATAAGTCTGTGAGATGAACTCACAGATCAGAAAGACGTTTCTCAGAAAGCTTCTTTCACGTTTTGAACGGATGAAATTTCCTTTATCAGCGTAGGCCTCAATGCGATTCAAAGAAGCCGTTCTCAGATTCCTCAAAGACATTGTTAATGGACTCCTCAACGAATCGTAAGTGTAACTCTGTGAGATGAATTCACACATCACCAAGAAGTTTCTACGAAAGCTTCTACCTAGTTTTCATCTGTGGATATTTCATTTGTCACCGTAAGGTTCATTGCGCTATGAAGTACCGAATTGCAGATTTCCAGAAAACTGTGTTAACAAACTGATCACTGAAGAGAAACGTGTAACTCTGTGAGTTGCATTCACACATGGCAATGCAGTTTCTCAGAAAGCTTCTCTTTAGTTATTATGTGAGGATATTTCCTTTTTCACCATAGCCCTCAATTAGCTCCCAATATAGCTTTGCAGAATCCACGACAACAGTGTTAGCAAACTGTTCCGAGAAGTGAAGGGTTGAACTCTGTGTGATGAAGCCACACATCAGAAAGGAATCTCTCAGAAACCTTCTCTCTAGTTATTATGTGAGGATATTTCCTTTTTCGCCATTGGCCCCTATGGGCTCCCAAATATCACTTTACAGATTCCACGAAAAGATTGTTGGCAAACTGCTTCCTGAAATCTAAGTTATAAGTCTGTGAGATGAACTTACAGATCAGAAAGAAGTTTCTCAGAAAGCATCTTTGACGTTTTGAACGGATGAAATTTCCTTTATAGGCGAAGGCCTCAATGCGATCCAAAGAAGGAGTTCGCAGATTGCTCAAAGACAGTGGTAATGGACTGTTCCACAAAACATAAGAGTAACTCTGTGAGATGAATTCACACATCACCCAGAAGTTTCTAAGAAAGCTTCTTTCCAGTTTTCTTCTGTGGATATTTCCTTTGTCACCGTAAGGTTCATTGCGCTATGAAGTATCGAATTGCAGATTCCAGAAAACTATGTTAACAAAATGATCACTGAAGAGAAACATGTAACTCTGTGAGTTGCATTCACACATTTCAAGGCAGTTTCTCAGAAAGCTTCTCTTTAGTTATTATGTGAGGATATTTCCTTTTTCACCATAGCCCTCAATGAGCTCCCAAATATACCTTTGCAGAATCCACGACAACAGTCTTAGCAAACTGTTCCAAGACCGGAATGGTGGAACTCTGTGTGATGAAGCCACACATCAGAAAGCAATCTCTCAGAAAGCTTCTCTCTAGTTATTATGTGAGAATATTTCCTTTTTCAACATGGGCCCCATGGGCTCCCAAATATCACTTTACAGATTCCACAAAGAGAGTGTTAGCAAACTGCTTCCTGAAGTCTAAGTTATAAGCCTGTGAGATGAACTCACAGATCAGAAAGATGTTTCTCAGAAAGCTTCTTTCACGTTTTGAACGATGAAATTTCCTTTATCAGCGAAGGCCTCAATGCGATCCAAAGAAGCCGTTCTCAGATTCCTCAAAGACAGTGTTAATGGACTGCTCCACGAAACATAAATGTAACTCTGTGAGATGAATTCCCACATCACCAAGAAGTTTCTAAGAAAGCTTCTTTCTAGTTTTCATCTGTGGATATTTCCTTCGTCACCGTAAAGTTCATTACGCTATGAAGTATCTAATTGCAGATTTCCAGAAAACTATGTTAACAAACTGATCACTGAAGAGAAACGTGTAACTCTGTGAGTTGCATTCACACATGGCAATGCGGTTTCTCAGAAAGCTTCTCTTTAGTTATTATGTGAGGATATTTCCTTTTTCACCATAGCTCTCAATGAGATCCCAATATACCTTTACAGAATCCACGATAACAGTGTTAGAAATCTGTTCCAAGAAGTGAAGGTTTGAACTCTGTGTGATGAAGCCACACATCAGAAAGGAATCTCTCAGAAAGCTTCTCTCTAGTTATTATGTGAGGATATTTCCTTTTTCACCATGGGCCGTATTGGGCTCCCAAATATCACTTTACAGATTCCACGAAAAGAGTGTAAGCAAACTTCTTCCTGAAGTCAAAGTTATAAGTCTGTCAGATGAACTCACAGATCAGAAAGACGTTTCTCAGAAAGCTTCTTTCACGTTTTGAACGGATGAAATTTCCTTTATCAGCGTAGGCCTCAATGCGATCCAAAGAAGCCGTTCTCAGATTCCTCAAAGAGAGTGTTAATGGACTGCTCCACTTAACAAAAGTGTAACTCTGTGAGATGAATTCACACATCACCAAGAAGTTTCTAAGAAAGCTTCTTTCTAGTTTTCATCTGTGGATATGTCCTTTGTCAGCGTAAGGTTCATTGGGCTATGAAGTATCTAATTGCAGATTTCCAGAAAACTGTGTTAACAAACTGATCACTGAGGAGAAACGTGTAACTCTGTGAGTTGCATTCACACATGGCAATGCAGTTTCTCAAAAAGCTTCTCTTTAGTTATTAAGTGAGGATATTTCCTTTTTCACCATAGCCCTCAATGAGATCCCAAATATACCTTTGAGGAATCCACGACAACAGTGTTACCAAACTGTTCCAAAAAGGGAAGGGTGGAAATCTGTGTGATGAAGCCGCACATCAGAAAGAAATCTCTCAGAAAGCTTCTCCTAGTTATTATGTGAGGATATTTCCTTTTTCACCATGGGCCCCGATGGGCTCCCAAATATCACTTTACAGATTCCACGAAAAGAGTGTTACCAAACTGCTTCCTGAAGTCAAATTTATAAGTCTGTGAGATGAACTCACAGATCAGAAAGACGTTTCTCAGAAAGCTTCTTTCACGTTTTGAACGGATGAAATTTCCTTAGTCAGCGTAGGCTTCAATGCGATCCAAAGAAGCCGTTCTCAGATTCCTCAAAGAAAGTGTTAATGGACTGTTCCACGAAACATAAGTGTAACTCTGTGAGATGAATTCACACATCACCAAGATGTTTGTAAGATAACTTCTTTCTAATTTTCATCTGTGGATATTTCCTTTGTCACCGTAAGGTTCTTTGCGCTATGAAGTATCTAATTGCAGATTTCCAGAAAACTGTGTTACATACTGATCACTGAAGAGAAACGTGTAACTCTGTGTGTTGCATTGACACTTGGCAATGCAGTTTCTCAGAAAGCTTCTCTTTAGTTATTATGTGAGGATATTTCCTTTTTCACCATAGCCCTCAATGAGCTCCCAAATATACCTTTGCAGAATCCACGACAACAGTGGTAGCAAACTGTTCCAAGAAGGGAAGGGTGGAACTCTGTGTGATGAAGCCACACATCAGAAAGGAATCTCTCAGAAAGCTTCTCTCTAGGTATTAGGTGAAGATATTTCCTTTTTCAGCATGAGCCCCTATGTTCTCCCAAATATCACTTTACAGATTCCACGAAAAGAGTGTTAGCAAACTGCTTCCTGAAGTCTAAATTATAAGTCTGTGAGATGAACTCACAGATCAGAAAGACGTTTCTCAGAAAGCTTCTTTCACGTTTTGAACGGATGAAATTTCCTTTATCAGCGTAGGCCTCAATGCGATTCAAAGAAGCCGTTCTCAGATTCCTCAAAGACATTGTTAATGGACTCCTCAACGAATCGTAAGTGTAACTCTGTGAGATGAATTCACACATCACCAAGAAGTTTCTACGAAAGCTTCTACCTAGTTTTCATCTGTGGATATTTCATTTGTCACCGTAAGGTTCATTGCGCTATGAAGTACCGAATTGCAGATTTCCAGAAAACTGTGTTAACAAACTGATCACTGAAGAGAAACGTGTAACTCTGTGAGTTGCATTCACACATGGCAATGCAGTTTCTCAGAAAGCTTCTCTTTAGTTATTATGTGAGGATATTTCCTTTTTCACCATAGCCCTCAATTAGCTCCCAATATAGCTTTGCAGAATCCACGACAACAGTGTTAGCAAACTGTTCCGAGAAGTGAAGGGTTGAACTCTGTGTGATGAAGCCACACATCAGAAAGGAATCTCTCAGAAACCTTCTCTCTAGTTATTATGTGAGGATATTTCCTTTTTCGCCATTGGCCCCTATGGGCTCCCAAATATCACTTTACAGATTCCACGAAAAGATTGTTGGCAAACTGCTTCCTGAAATCTAAGTTATAAGTCTGTGAGATGAACTTACAGATCAGAAAGAAGTTTCTCAGAAAGCATCTTTGACGTTTTGAACGGATGAAATTTCCTTTATAGGCGAAGGCCTCAATGCGATCCAAAGAAGGAGTTCGCAGATTGCTCAAAGACAGTGGTAATGGACTGTTCCACAAAACATAAGAGTAACTCTGTGAGATGAATTCACACATCACCCAGAAGTTTCTAAGAAAGCTTCTTTCCAGTTTTCTTCTGTGGATATTTCCTTTGTCACCGTAAGGTTCATTGCGCTATGAAGTATCGAATTGCAGATTCCAGAAAACTATGTTAACAAAATGATCACTGAAGAGAAACATGTAACTCTGTGAGTTGCATTCACACATTTCAAGGCAGTTTCTCAGAAAGCTTCTCTTTAGTTATTATGTGAGGATATTTCCTTTTTCACCATAGCCCTCAATGAGCTCCCAAATATACCTTTGCAGAATCCACGACAACAGTCTTAGCAAACTGTTCCAAGACCGGAATGGTGGAACTCTGTGTGATGAAGCCACACATCAGAAAGCAATCTCTCAGAAAGCTTCTCTCTAGTTATTATGTGAGAATATTTCCTTTTTCAACATGGGCCCCATGGGCTCCCAAATATCACTTTACAGATTCCACAAAGAGAGTGTTAGCAAACTGCTTCCTGAAGTCTAAGTTATAAGCCTGTGAGATGAACTCACAGATCAGAAAGATGTTTCTCAGAAAGCTTCTTTCACGTTTTGAACGATGAAATTTCCTTTATCAGCGAAGGCCTCAATGCGATCCAAAGAAGCCGTTCTCAGATTCCTCAAAGACAGTGTTAATGGACTGCTCCACGAAACATAAATGTAACTCTGTGAGATGAATTCCCACATCACCAAGAAGTTTCTAAGAAAGCTTCTTTCTAGTTTTCATCTGTGGATATTTCCTTCGTCACCGTAAAGTTCATTACGCTATGAAGTATCTAATTGCAGATTTCCAGAAAACTATGTTAACAAACTGATCACTGAAGAGAAACGTGTAACTCTGTGAGTTGCATTCACACATGGCAATGCGGTTTCTCAGAAAGCTTCTCTTTAGTTATTATGTGAGGATATTTCCTTTTTCACCATAGCTCTCAATGAGATCCCAATATACCTTTACAGAATCCACGATAACAGTGTTAGAAATCTGTTCCAAGAAGTGAAGGTTTGAACTCTGTGTGATGAAGCCACACATCAGAAAGGAATCTCTCAGAAAGCTTCTCTCTAGTTATTATGTGAGGATATTTCCTTTTTCACCATGGGCCGTATTGGGCTCCCAAATATCACTTTACAGATTCCACGAAAAGAGTGTAAGCAAACTTCTTCCTGAAGTCAAAGTTATAAGTCTGTCAGATGAACTCACAGATCAGAAAGACGTTTCTCAGAAAGCTTCTTTCACGTTTTGAACGGATGAAATTTCCTTTATCAGCGTAGGCCTCAATGCGATCCAAAGAAGCCGTTCTCAGATTCCTCAAAGAGAGTGTTAATGGACTGCTCCACTTAACAAAAGTGTAACTCTGTGAGATGAATTCACACATCACCAAGAAGTTTCTAAGAAAGCTTCTTTCTAGTTTTCATCTGTGGATATGTCCTTTGTCAGCGTAAGGTTCATTGGGCTATGAAGTATCTAATTGCAGATTTCCAGAAAACTGTGTTAACAAACTGATCACTGAGGAGAAACGTGTAACTCTGTGAGTTGCATTCACACATGGCAATGCAGTTTCTCAAAAAGCTTCTCTTTAGTTATTAAGTGAGGATATTTCCTTTTTCACCATAGCCCTCAATGAGATCCCAAATATACCTTTGAGGAATCCACGACAACAGTGTTACCAAACTGTTCCAAAAAGGGAAGGGTGGAAATCTGTGTGATGAAGCCGCACATCAGAAAGAAATCTCTCAGAAAGCTTCTCCTAGTTATTATGTGAGGATATTTCCTTTTTCACCATGGGCCCCGATGGGCTCCCAAATATCACTTTACAGATTCCACGAAAAGAGTGTTACCAAACTGCTTCCTGAAGTCAAATTTATAAGTCTGTGAGATGAACTCACAGATCAGAAAGACGTTTCTCAGAAAGCTTCTTTCACGTTTTGAACGGATGAAATTTCCTTAGTCAGCGTAGGCTTCAATGCGATCCAAAGAAGCCGTTCTCAGATTCCTCAAAGAAAGTGTTAATGGACTGTTCCACGAAACATAAGTGTAACTCTGTGAGATGAATTCACACATCACCAAGATGTTTGTAAGATAACTTCTTTCTAATTTTCATCTGTGGATATTTCCTTTGTCACCGTAAGGTTCTTTGCGCTATGAAGTATCTAATTGCAGATTTCCAGAAAACTGTGTTACATACTGATCACTGAAGAGAAACGTGTAACTCTGTGGGTTGCATTCCCACATGGCAATGCAGTGTGACAGAAAGCTTCTCTTTAGTTATTATGTGAGGATATGTCCTTTTTCCTCATAGCCCTCAGTGATCTCCCAAATATACCTTTGCAGAATCCATGACAACAATGTTAGCAAACTGTTCCAAGAATGGAAGCGTGGAACTCTGTGTGATGAAGCCACACATCAGAAAGGAATCTCTCAGAAAGCTTCTCTCTAGTTATTATGTGAGGATATTTCCCTTTTCACCATGGGCCCCCATGGGCTCCCAAATATCACTATACAGATTCCACGAAAAGAGTGTGAGCAAACTGCTTCCTGAAATCTAAGTTATAAGTCTGTGAGATGAACTCACAGATCAGAAAGACGTTTCTCAGAAAGCTTCTGTCACGTTTTGAACGGATGAATTTCCATTATCAGCGTCGGCCTCAATGCGATCCAAAGGAGCCGTTCTCAGATTCCTCAAAGACAGTGTTAATGGACTGCTCCACGATACATAAGTGTAACTCTGTGAGATGAATTCACACATCACCAAGAAGTTTCTAAGAAAGATTCTTTCTAGTTTTCATCTGTGGATATTTCCTTTGTCACCGTAAGGTTCATTGCGCTATGAAGTATCTAACTGCAGATTTCCAGAAAACTGTGTTAACAAACTGATCACTGAAGAGAAACGCGTTACTCTATATGTTGCATTCACACATGGCAATGCAGTTTCTCAGAAAGCTTCTCTATAGTTATTAGGGGAGGATATTTCCTTTTTCACCATAGCCCTCAATGAGCTCTCAAATATACCTTTGCAGAATCCACGACAACAGTGTTAGGAAACTGTTCCAAGAAGGGAAGTGTGGAACTCTGTGTGATGAAGCCGCACATCAGAAAGGAATCTCTCAGAAAGCTTCTCTCTAGTTATTATGTGAGGATATTTCCTTTTTCACCATGAGCCCCTATGTGCTCCCAAATATCACTTTACAGATTGCACGAAAAGAGTGTTAGCAAACTGCTTCCTGAATTGTAAGTTATAAGCCTGTGAGATGAACTCACAGATCAGAAAGACGTTTCTCAGAAATCTTCTTTCACGTTTTGAACCGATGAAATTTCCTTTATCAGCGTAGGCCTCAATGCGATCCAAATAAGCCGTTCTCAGATTCCTCAAAGACAGTGTTAATGGACTGCTCCACGAAACATAAGTGTAACTCTGTGAGATGAATTCACACATCAAGAAGAAGTTTCTAAGGAGGTTTCTTTCTAGTTTTCATCTGTGGATATTTTCTTTGTCACCGTAAGGTTCATTGCACTATGAAGTATTTAATTGCAGATTTCCAGAAAACTGTGTTAAAAAACTGATCACTGATGAGAAACGTGTAACTCTGTGAGCTGCATTCACACATGGCAATGCAGTTTCTCAGAAAGCTTCTCTTTAGTTATTATGTGAGGATATTTCCTTTTTCACAATAGCTCTCAATGAGCTCCCAAATATACCTTTGCAGAATCCCCGACAAGAGTGTTAGCAAACTGTTCCAAGAAGGGAAGGGAGGAACTCTGTGTGATGAAGTCACACATCAGAAAGGAATCTCTCAGAAAGCTTCTCTCTAGTTATTATGTGAGGATATTTCCTTTTTCACCATGGGCCCCTATGGGCTCCCAAATATCACTTTACAGATTCCACGAAAAGAGTGTTAGCAAACTGCTTCCTGAAGTCTAAGTTATAAGTCTGTGAGATGAACTCACAGCTCAGAAAGAAGTTTCTCAGAAAGCTTCTTTCACGTTTTGAACGGATGAAATTTCCTTTATCAGCGTAGGCCACAGTGCGATCCAAAGAAGCCCTTCTCAGATTCCTCAAAGACAGTGTTAATGGACTGCTCCACGAAACATAAGTGTAACTCTGTGAGATGAATTCACACATCACCAAGAAGTTTCTAAGAATGCTTCTTTCTAGTTTTCATCTTTTTATATTTCCTTTGTCAATAAAACGTTCATTGCGCTATGAAGTATCTAATTGCAGATTTCCAGAAATCTGTGTTAACAAACTGATCACTGAAGGGAAACGTGCAACTCTGTGAGTTGCATTCACACATGGCAATGCAGTTTCTCAAAAAGCTTCTCTTTAGTTATTATGTGAGGATATTTCCTTTTTCACCGTAGCCCTCAATGAGCTCCCAAATATACCTTTGCAGAATCCACGACAACAGTTTTAGAAAACTGTTCCAAGAAGGGAAGGGTGGAACTCTGTGTGATGAAGTCACACATCAGAAAGGAAACTCTCAGAAAGCTTCTCTCTAGTTATTATGTGAGGATATTTCCTTTTTCACCACGGGCCCCTATGGGCTCCCAAATATCACTTTCCAGATTCCACGAAAAGAGTGTTAGCAAACTGCTTCCTGAAGTCTAAGTTATATGTCTGTGAGATGAACTCAAAGAGCAGAAAGAAGTTTCTCAGAAAGCTTCCTTCACGTTTTGAACGGATGAAATTTCCTTTATCAGCGTAGGGCTCAAGGCGATCCAAGGAAGCCGTTCTCAGATTCCTCAAAGACAGTGTTAATGGACTGCTCCATGAAATATAAATGTAACTCTGTGAGATGAATTCACACATCACCAAGAAGTTTCTAAGAAAGCTTATTTCTAGTTTTCATTTCTGGATATTTCCTTTGTCACCGTACGGTTCATTGCGCTAAGAAGTATCTAATTGCAGATTTCCAGAAAACTGTGTTAACAAACTAACCACTGAAGGGAAACGTGTAACTCTGTGAGTTGCATTCACACAAGGCAATGCAGTTTTTCAGAAAGCTTCCCTTTAGTTATTATGTGAGGATATTTCCTTTTTCCCCATAACCCTCAATGTGCTCCCAAATATACCTTTGCAGAATACACGACAACAATGTTAGCAAACTGTTCCAAGAAGGAAAGGGTGGAACTCTGTGTGATGAATTCACACATCAGAAAGCTATCTCTCATTAAGCTTCTCTCTAGTTATTATGTGAGGATATTTCCTTTTTAACCGTGGGCCACTGTGGGCTCCCATATATCAGTTTCCCGAATCCACGAAAAGAGTGTTAGCAAACTGCTTCCTGGAGTCTATGTTACAAGTCTTTGAGATGAACTCACAGATCAGAAAGAAGTTTCTCAGAAAGCTTCTTTCAGGTTTTGAACGGATGAAATTTCCTTTTCAGCGTCGTCCTCAATACGATCCAAAGAAGCTGTTATCAGATTCCTAAAAGACATTGGTAATGGCCTGCTCCAAGGAATATAAGTGTAACTCTGTGAGATGAATTCAGACATCGAAATGCCGTTTCTCAGAAGGCTTTTTCCAGTTTTGATCTGAGGATATTCCCTTTTTTACCATAGCCCTCATTGAGCTCCCAAATATCACTTTGCAGAACGCAAGATAAGAGAGTTAGCAAACTCTTCCAAGAAGGGAAGGGTGGAACTATGTGTGATGAAGTCACACATCAGACATCAATCTCTCAGAAAGCTTCTCTCTAGTTATTATCTGAGGATATTTCCTTTTTCAACATTGTCTCCTAAGGGCTCCCCAATCTCACTTGGCAGATTCCACGAAAAGAGTGTTAGCAAACTGCTTCCTGAGAAATAAGCTGTGACTCTGTGAGGGGAATTCACAGATCATAAAGAAGTTTCTCAGAAAGCTTCTTTCACATTTTGAACTGATGATATTTCCTTTATCAGTGTAGGCCTCAATGCGATCCAAAGAAGTCGTTCTCAGGTAATGAAAGACAGTGTTAATGGACTGCTGCATGATACAGAGGTGTAATTCTGTGAGAAGAGTTCACACAATACCAAGAAGTTTTTAACAAAGCTTCTTTCCAGTTTTCGTCTGAGGATATTTCCTTTGTCACCATAAGCTTCATTGCATTCAGAAATATCCCATTGCACATTTCCAGAAAACTGTGTTAACAAACTGAACACTGAAGAATAACGTGTAACTCTGTGAGTTGCATTCACATATCGAAATGCAGTTTCTCAGAAGGCTTCTTTCCAGTTTTGATCTGAGAATATTTCCTTTTTTACCATAGCCCTCACTGAGCTCCCTAATATCACTTTGCAGAACACAAAATAACAGAGTTAGCAAACTCTTCCAAGAAGGGAAGGGTGGAACTCCGTGTGATGAAGTCACACATCAGAAAGAAATCTCTCAGAAAGCTTCTCTGTAGTTATTATTTGAGGATATTCCCTTTTCACCATGGGCCCCTATGGGCTCCAAATCTCATTTGTCAGATTCCACGAAAAGAGTGTTAGCAAACTGCTTCCTGAGAACTAAATTGTAACTCTGTGAGAGGAATTCACAGATCACAAAGAAGTTTCTCAGAAAGCTTCTTTCACGTTTTGAGCTGATGATATTTCCGTTATGATTGTAGTCTTCAATGCGATCCAAAGAATTCCCTCTCAGGTTTCTCAAGACAGTGTTAATGGAATGCTGCACGAAACATGAGTGTAACTTTGTGAGATGAATTCTCACTCTACCAAGAAGTTTCTAAGAAAGCTAATTTCTATGTTTCATCTGGGGTTATATCCTTTGCCACCGTAAGTTTCATTGCGTTCAGAAGTATCCCATTGCAGATTTCCAGAAAACTGTTAGGAAACTGAACACTGAGGAGAAACGTGTAACTCTGTGAGTTGCATTCACACATCGAAATTCAGTTTCTCAGAAGGCTTCTTTCCAGTTTTGATCTGAGGATATTTCCTTTTTCAACAGTGCCCTCAGTGAGCTCCGAAATATCTCCTTTCAGAGCACAAGATAACAGAGTTACCAAACTGTTCCAAGAAGGAAAGGGTGGAACTTTGTGTGATGAAGTCACACATCAGGAAGCAATCTCTCAGAAAGCTTCTATCTAGTTATAATCTGAGGATATTTCCTTTTTCACCATTGACCCCTATGGGCTCCCAAAGCTCATTTGGCAGATTCCAAGAAAATAGTGTTAGCAAACTGCTTCCTGAGAACTAAGTTGTAACTCTGTGAGAGTAATTCACAGATCACAAAGAAGTTTCTCAGAAAGCTTCTTTCACGTTTTGAACTGCTGATATTTCCTTTACCAGCGTAGGCCTCAATGCGATCCAAAGAAGTCCTTCTCAGGTTCCTCAAAGACAGTGTTAATGGACTGCTGCAGGAAACATAAGTGTAATTCTGTGAGATGAATTCACACATCACCAAGAAGTTTCTAACAGAGCTTCTTTCTAATTTTCATCTGAGCATATATCCTTTGTCACCGTAAGCTTCATTGCATTCAGAAATATCCCATTGCAGATTTCCAGAAAACTGTGTTAGCAAACTGAACACTGAAGAGAAACGTGTAACTCTGGAAGTTGCATTCACACATCGAAATGCAGTTACTCAAAAGGCTTCTTTCCAGTTTTGATCTGAGGATATTTCCTTTTTCACCATAGCCCGCAGTGAGCTCCTAAATATCCCTTTGCAACACACAAGGTAACAGAGTTAGCCAATTTTTCCAAGAAGGGAAGAGTGGAACTCTGTGTGACGAAGTCACACTTCAGAAAGCAATCTCTCAGAAAGCTTCTCTCTAGTTATTATCTGAGGATATTTCCTTTTTCACCATGGGCCCCTGAGGGCTCCCAAATCTCACTTTGCAGATTAAACGAAAAGAGTGCTATCAAACTGCTTCCAGAGAACTAAGCTGTAACTCTGGGAGAGGAATTCACAGATCACAAAGAAGTTTCTCAGGAAGCTTCTTTGACGTTTTGAACTGATGATATTTCCTTTCCCAGCGTAGGCCTCAATGCGATCCAAAGAAGTCCTTCTCAGGTTCCTCAAAGACAGTGTTAATGGTCTGCTGCATGAAACATAAGTGTAATTTTGTGAGATGAATTCACACATCACAAAGATGTTTCAAACAGAGCGTCTATCTAGTTTTCATCTGATAATATTTCCTTTGTCACCATAAGCTTCATGGCATTCAGAAGTATCCCACTGCAGATTTCCAGAATACTGTGTTAGCAACCTGAACACTGAGGAGAAAAGTGTAACTCTGTGAGTTGCATTCACACATCGAAATGAAGTTTCTCAGATGGCTTCCTTCCAATTTTGATCTGAGGACATTTTCTTTTTCACCGTAGCTCTCAGTGAGCTCCTAAATATCACTTTGCAGAACACAAGATAACAGACTTAGCAAACTCTTCAAAGAAGGGAAGGGTGGAACTCTGTGTGGTGAACTCACACATCAGAAAGCAATCTCTCAGAAAGCTTCTCTCTAGTTATTATCTGAGGATATTTCCTTTTTCACCAAGGGCCCCTATGGGCTCCCAAATCTCATTTGGCAGATTCCACGAAAAGAGTGTTAGCAAACTGCCTCCTGAGAACTAAGCTGTAACTCCGTGAGAGGAATTCAAAGATCACAAAGAAGTTTCTCAGAAAGCTTCTTTCACGTTTTGAACGGGTGATATTTCCTTTACCAGCGTAGGCCTCAATGCGATCCAAAGAAGTCCTTCTCAGGTTCCTCAAGAGAGTATTAATGGACTGCTGCATGAAACAGAGGTGTAACTCTATGAGATGAATTCACACAGCACCAAGAAGTTTCTAAGAAAGCTTCTTTCTAGTTTTCATCTGAGGATATTTCCTTTGTCACCGTAAGCTTCATTGCGTTCAGAAGGATCCCATTGCAGATTTCCAGAACACTGTGTTAGCAAACTGAAGACTGAAGAGAAACGTGTAAATCTTTGAGTTGCATTCACACATTGAAATGCAGTTTCTCAAAAGACTTCTTTCCAGTTTTGATCTGAGGATATTTCCTTTTTCACCAAGGGCCCCTATGGGCTCCCAAATCTCACTGGCAGATTCCACGAAAAGAGTGTTAGCAAACTGCTTCCTGAGAACTAAGCTGTAACTCTGTGAGAGGAATTCACAGAACACAAAGAAGTTTCTCAGAAAGCTTCTTTCACGTTTAGAACTGATGATATTTCCTTTATCAGCGTAGGCCTCAATGCGATCCAAAGAAGTCCTTCTCAGGTTCCTCAAAGACAGTGTTAATGTACTGCTGCATGAAACAGACGTGTAATTCTGTGAGATGAATTCACACAGCACCAAGAAGTTTCTAAGAAAGCTTCTTTCTAGTTTTCATCTGAGGATATTTCCTTTGTCACCGTAAGATTCATTGCGTTCAGAAGTATCCCATTGCAGATTTCCAGAAAACGTAGCAAGCTGATCACTGAAGAGAAACGTGAAACTCTGTGAGTTGCATTCACTCACGGCAATGCAGTTTCTCAGAAGGCTTCTTTCCAGTTTTGATCCAAGGTTATTTCCTTTTTCACCATATCCCTCAGTGAGCTCCAAAAGATCGCTTTGCAGAACACAGGATAACAGAGTTAGCAAACGGTTCCAAGTAGGGATGGGTGGAACTCTGTGTGATGAAGTCACAATCAGAAAGTGATCTCTCAGAAAGCATCCTCTAGATATTATGTGAGGATATTTCCTTTTTCACCATGGGCCCCTAGGGGCTTTCAAATATTACTTTGCAGAATCCACGAGAAGAGTGTTCATATACTGCTTCCTAAAGTCTAAGTTATACGTCTGTGAGATGAACTCACAGATCAGAAAGAAGTTTCTCAGAAAGCTTCTTTCATGTTTTGAACGGGTGAAAATTCCTTTTTCAGTGTAGGCCTCAATGCGATCCAAGGAAGCCCTGCTCAGGATCCTCAAAGACAGTGTTAATGGACTGCTCCAAGAAACATAAGTGTAACTCTGTGAGCTGAATTCACACAACACCAAGAAATTTCTAAGACAGCTTTTTTCTAGTTTTCATCTGAGGATATTTCCTTTGTCACCGTAAGCTTCATTGCGCTAAGAGGTATCCCATTGCAGTTTTCCAGAAAACTTAGTTAGCAAACTGATCACTAAAGAGAAACGTGTAACTCTGTGAGTTGCATTCACTCATGGCAATGTAGTTTCTCAGAAGGCTTCTTTCCAGTTTTGATCTGAGGATATTTCCTTTTTCACCGTAGCCCTCAATGAGCTCTACAATAGAGCTTTGCAGAATCCAGGATAACAGTGTTAGCAAACTGTTCCAAGAAGGGAACGGTGGAACTCTGTGTGATGAAGTCACACATCAGAAAGCAATCTCTCAGAAAGCTTCTCTCTAGTTATTATGTGAGGATATTTCCTTTTTCATCATGGGCTCCTATGGGCTCCCAAATATCACATTCCAGATTCCACGAAAATAGTGTTAGCAAACTGCTTCCTGAAGTCTAAGTTTTAAGTCTGTGAGATGGACTCACAGATCAGAAAGAAGTTTCTCAGAAGGCTTCTTTCACATTTTGAAAGGATGATATTTCATTTTACAGCGTAGGCCTCAATGCGATCCAAGGAAGCCCTTCTCAGGTTCCTCAAAGACAGTATTAATGGACTGCTCCACGAAACATAAGTGTAACTCTGTGAGATGAATTCACACATCACCAAGAAGTTTCGAAGAAAGCTTCTTTCTAGTTTTCATCTGTGTATATTTCCTTTGTCACCATAAGCTTCATTGCGCTATGAAGTATCTCATTGCAGATTTCCAGAAAACTTAGTTAGCAAACTGATCACTGAAGAGAAACGTGTAACTCTGTGTGTTGCATTCACTCATGGCAATGCAGTTTCTCAGAAGGCTTCTTTCCAGTTTTGATCTGAGGATATTTCCTTTTTCTCCATAGCACTCAATGAGCTCCCAAATATACCTTTGCAGAATCCACGACAACAGTGTTAGCAAACTGTTCCAAGAAGGGAAGTGTGGAACTCTGTGTGATGAAGTCACAGGTCAGAAAGCAATCTCTCAGAAAGCTTCTCTGTAGTTATTATGTGAGGATATTTCCTATTTCACCATGGGCCCCTATGGGATCCCAAATATCACTTCCAGAATCCACGAATAGACTGTTCGCAAACTGCTTCCTGAAGTCTAAGTTATACGTCTGTGAGATGAACTCACAGATCAGAAAGAAGTTTCTCAGAAAGGTTCTCTCCAGTTATTATGTGAAGATGTTTCCTTTTTCACCATAGTCCTCCATGAGCTCCCAAATATACCTTTGCAGAATCCACGACAACAGCGTAGCAAACTGTTCCAAGAAGGGAAGGGTGGAGCTCTGTGTGATGAAGTCACACATCAGAAAGCAATCTCTCAGAAAGCTTCTCTCTAGTTATTATATGAGGATGTTTCCTTTTTCATCCTGGGCCCCTATGGGCTCCCAAATATCACTTTCCAGATTCCACGAAAACAGTGTTAGCGAACTGCTTCTTGAAGTCTAAGTTATAATTCTGTGAGATGAACTCACAGATCTGAAAGAAGTTTCTCGGAAAGCTTCTATTTAGTTACAATGTGAGGATATTTCCTTTTTCACCATAGCCCTCAATGAGCTCCCAAATATACCTTTGCAGAATCCACGACAACAGTGTTAGCAAACTGTTCCAAGAAGGGAGGGGTGGAACTCTGTGTGATGAAGCCGCACATCAGAAAGCAATCTCTAAGAAATCATCTCTCTAGTTATTATGTGAGGATATTTCCTCTTTCACCATGGGCCCTTATGGGCTCCCAAATATCACTCTACAGATTCCACGAAAAGATTGTTAGCAAACTGCTTCCTGAAGTCTAAGTTATAAGTCTGTGAG
This sequence comes from Rhinopithecus roxellana, assembly GCF_007565055.1. NCBI lineage: Eukaryota > Metazoa > Chordata > Mammalia > Primates > Cercopithecidae > Rhinopithecus > Rhinopithecus roxellana. The sequence goes on along the minus strand of NC_044552.1, from coordinate 109,108,482 downwards.
ACGAACTCACAGATCAGAAAGAAGTTTCTCAGAAAGCTTCTTTCACGTTTTGAATGCATAAAATTTCCTTTATCAGCGTAGGCCTCAATGCGATCCAAAGAAGCCGTTCTCAGATTCCTCAAAGACAGTGTTAATGGACTGCTCCACGAAACATAAGTGTAACCCTGTGAGATGAATTCACACATCACCAAGAAGTTTCTAAGAAAGCTTCTTTCTAGTTTTCATCTGTGGATATTTCCTTTGTCACCGTAAGGTTCATATCGCTATGAAGTATCTAATTGCAGATTTCCAGAAAACTCTGTTAACAAACTGATCACTGAAGAGAAACGTGTAACTCTGTGTGTTGCATTCACACATCGCAATGCAGTTTCTCAGAAAGCTTCTCTTTAGTTATTATGTGAGGATATTTCCTTTTTCACCATAGGTCTCAAAGACCTCCCAAATATACCTTTGCAGAATCCACGACAACAGTGTTAGCAAACTGTTCCAAGCAGGGAAGTGTGGAACTCTGTGTGATGAAGTCACAGGTCAGAAAGCAATCTCTCAGAAAGCTTCTCTGTAGTTATTACGTGAGGATATTTCCTATTTCACCATGGGCCCGATGGGATCCCAAATATCACTTCCAGAATCCACGAATAGACTGTTCGCAAACTGCTTCCTGAAGTCTAAGTTATACGTCTGCGAGATGAACTCACATATCAGAAAGAAGTTTCTCAGAAAGGTTCTCTCCAGTTATTATGTGAGGATGTTTCCTTTTTCACCATAGTCCTCAATGAGCTCCCAAATATACCTTTGCAGAATCCACGACAACAACGTCAGCAAACTGTTCCAAGAAGGGAAGGGTGGAGCTCTGTGTAATGAAGTCACACATCAGAAAGCAATCTCTCAGAAAGCTTCTCTCTAGTTATTATATGAGGATATTTCCTTTTTCATCCTGGGCCCCTATGGGCTCCCAAATATCACTTTCCAGATTCCACGAAAACAGGGTTAGCGAACTGCTTCCTGAAGTCTAAGTTGTAATTCTGTGAGATGAACTCACAGATCAGAAAGAAGTTTCTCAGAAAGCTTCTATTTAGTTACAATGTAAAGATATTTCCTTTTTCACCATAGCCCTCAATGAGCTCCCAAATATACCTTTGCAGAATCCACGACAACAGTGTTAGCAAACTGTTCCAAGAAGGGAAGGGTGGAACTCTGTGTGATGAAGTCACCCATCAGAAAGCAATCTCTCAGAAAGCTTCTCTCTAGTTATTATGTGAGCATATTTCCTTTTTCATCATGGACCACTATGGGTTCCCAAATATCACTTTTCAGATTTCACGAAAAGTGTGTTAGCAAACTCCTTCCTGAAGTCTAAGCTATAAGTCTGTGAGATGAACTCACAGATCAGAAAGAAGTTTCTCAGAAGGCTTCTTTCCCATTTTGAAGGGATGATATTTCCTTTGTCAGCGTAGGCCTCAATGTGATCCCCGGAAGCCCTTCTCAGGTTCCTCAAAGACAGTGTTAATGGACTGCTCCACGAAACATAAGTGTAACTCTGTGAGATGAATTCACACATCACCAAGAACTTTCTAAGAAAGCTTCTTTCTAGTTTTCTTCTGAGGATATTTCCATTGTCACCGTAAGCTTCATTGCGCGAAGAGGTGTCCCGTTGCAGATTTCCAGAAAACTTAGTTAGCAAACTGATCACTGAAGAGAAACGTGTAACTCTGTGAGTTGCATTCACACATGGCACTGCAGTTTCTCAGAAGGCTTCTTTCCAGTTTTGATCTGAGGATAATACCTCTTTCACCACAGCCCTGAATGAGCTCCCAAATATACCTTTGCAGAATCCACGACAACATTGTTAGCAAACTGTTCAGAGAAAGGAAGGGTGGAACTCTGTGTGATGAAGTCACACATCAGAAAGCAATCACTCATAAAGCTTCTCTCTAGTTTTTATGTGAGGATATTTCCTTTATCACCATGGGCCCCAATGGGCTCCCAAATATCACTTTCCAGATTCCACGAAAAGAGGGTTAGCAAACTGCTTCCTGAAGTCTAAGTTATAAGTCTGTGAGATGAACTCACAGATCAGAAAGACGTTTCTCAGAAGGCTTCTTTCACTTTTTGAACGGATGAAATTTCCTTTATCAGCGTAGGCCTCAATGCGATCCAAGGATGCCCTTCTCAGGTTCCTCAAAGACAGTGTTAATGGACTGCTCCACGAAACATAAGTGTAACTCTGTGAGATGAATTCACACATCACCAAGAACTTTCTAAGAAAGCTTCTTTCTAGTTTTCTTCTGAGGATATTTCCATTGTCACCGTAAGCTTCATTGCGCGAAGAGGTGTCCCGTTGCAGATTTCCAGAAAACTTAGTTAGCAAACTGATCACTGAAGAGAAACGTGTAACTCTGTGAGTTTCATTCAGTCATGGCAATGCAGTTTCTCAGAAGGCTTCTTTCCAGTTTTGTGTCCGGAGCCATGAGGCCTGGAATTAGGCGACCTCTGTTGCTTGATCTCCGCAAAGCGGAGACAAGAGGGCACATTCTCGGGTTCTTTACTTACAAACCCTTCCCGCACGCCCAAAGCTTTTCCCACGCGCACGTAAGTTTCTCCCGCACGCGCCGAATTTTCTCCCACGCGCGCCAAATCTGTTCCCCTGCGCAAACCTTTCCCGCACGCACCAACCTTTCCCGCGCGCACACAAATATTTTCCCGCCCAGAAAGTCATGCAGCCCAGGGCGCAGGCGCGATCCCGTGCCCGGGAAAAGTACAAACCCACAGCGCATGCGCGATTGTAATTTGAGAAGACCCAGCCCCCGTCACCGCCCTGACCCAACCTCTTCCCCTGCCAGCCTATATAAGGCATGACCCTACACTCAATAAACGAGACTTGATCAGGCTGTTTGTCTTGTCTCCATTTCTTGTGTTTTCTTGTCTCCTCCATTCACACTCCCCCTTCCAGGGCCCGTTCGACTGTCCTGCAGGTCGGGACACCTGGCGCCCGAATAGGGACCTGGACACGGGGGAAAAAGTGAGGAAGAAGGCACTAAAGTCGGCCGAAAGTGAAAGTGGAAAGAAATTCCTCCGGACGTCGTGGGAGCCTGCCGCGTTGGAACCAGAGGTGAATAACAGTGTCTGATTATGGGACAAGAATTAAGCCAGCATCAAATTTATGTAGGGCAATTAAAAGAGGCTTCAAAAACACGAGCAGTAAAGGTTAAAAGTAATGATTTGTTTAAGATTTTTGATTTTGTAAAAGAAACCTGCCCTTGGTTTCCACAGGAGGGGACCATTGACATAAAGAGGTGGCGTAGAGTGGGAGACTGTTTTCAAGATTACTATAGTACTTTTGGACCAGAGAATATTCCGGTGACAGCTTTTTCTTATCGGAATCTAATCAGAGATATAATAGATAAAAAGGAAAAAGAAAAAAATCCTGAGGTAATGGCGGTGGTTACTCAGACTGAGGAAATATTAAGAGGCAGCTCCCAGACCGACCTCGAAAAATCCATACCTAATAAAGAAATAGACCTTATATCGCTACAAAGCGACGAGGAAGAGGCTGGGGTCCCCTTAATGACAAATACAGAAACATCAAATAAGGAAAAGTTCAAAAAATACCCAGTTTTACCTACAACTAATGAAAGCAAAAGTAAAAATAACTTTAACCCTTCAGAAGTAAACTGGGATAATTTGGAGGAAGGGGCAGCAAAATATTATAATTCTGACTGGCCACAAACTCTTACTTATCCCCCTCCCTATAAAAAGTCTTCTGCCCCCGCAGTTATGGCAGTAATAGACCCAAAAGAGGAGCTTAGAGAAAAAATTGCACAGCTTGAAGAGCAAATAAAGCTCGAAGAACTACATCAGTCTTTAATCACTAGATTGCAGAAATTAAGGACAGGAAGTGAGAGCGTTCAATACCCTAAAGGAATAGAGAAACCCTCTCACCCTCAGAGACCCGGCCAGCATGTCCCAAAAGGAAGGTTGCTTGGTAGTAGGGATAGGGAGGATACCTCTCCTCGAGATGTTTTTCCAGTAACGGAAACTACAGATGCGCAGGGTCGAGCCTGGAGACACCACAATGGGTTTGAATTTACTGTAATAAAAGAACTAAAAACTGCTGTCTCGCAATACGGAGCTACTGCCCCGTACACCCTGGCCATAGTCGAATCTGTGGCCGAAAATTGGCTCACTCCCATAGATTGGAATACCTTAGTTAGAGCAGTTCTTTCCGGAGGCGACCATCTGATTTGGAAGTCAGAATTTTATGAAAATTGTAGAGATACGGCCAAGACAAACCAACAAGCCAGAAATGGTTGGGATTTTGATATGCTAACTGGTTCGGGTAATTACACAGAAACCGATGCTCAGATGCCGTATGATCCTGGACTGTTTTCTCAAATCCAAGCAGCAGCTACCAAAGCCTGGAGAAAACTTCCTGTTAAGGGGGATCCAGGAGCCTCGCTCACGGGGGTGAAACAAGGACCTGATGAGCCTTTTGCAGACTTTGTACATAGACTTTTAACCACAGCCAGCAGAATATTTGGAAATGCCGAGGCAGGGGTGGATTATGTAAAACAGCTAGCTTACGAAAACGCTAACCCGGCTTGTCAGGCAGCAATCAGACCTTATAGTAAGAAAACAGACTTAACAGGTTACATCCGCCTCTGTTCAGACATAGGGCCCTCATAACAACAGGGTTTGGCTATGGCTGCTGCCTTTAGTGGACAAACCATAAAAGAATTCCTCGCTAGTAAAAATAAAAATAGCAAGGGGTGCTTCAAGTGCGGAAAAATGGGACACTTCGCTAGGGATTGTAAGGGAGAGCTAGCTAAGACCTTAGAGGCAAAAGCTCCAGGCCTCTGCCCTAGGTGTAAAAGAGGAAAACATTGGTCCAACGAATGTAAATCTAAAATTGACAATCAAGGAAATCCCCTAACACCTCAGCAGGGAATCGGATTGAGGGGCCGACCCCAAGCCCCGAAACAAGCTTATGGGGCGGTCAGTTTTGTACCAACCAACAACAATCCGTTTCACAGCTTAGTAGAGCAACCCCAGGAAGCGCAGGATTGGACCTCTGTTCCACCTCCCACACAGTATTAACCCCTGAAATGGGACTTCAGGCCCTAAGTACGGGTATATATGGGCCCCTACCCTCAAACATGTTTGGATTAATCCTGGGGAGAAGCAGCGTCACCATGAAAGGCCTACAGGTCTTTCCAGGAGTAGTGGATAGTGATTATATAGGAGAAATCAAAATCATGGACAAGGCTATTGACAACATCATTATCATTCCTCAAGGGGATAGAATAGCGCAGTTACTCCTGTTACCATTGCTAAAAACAGCTCGGTTTTTATATGTGGCAATAATAGGGCTTATACCTATTTATCTACTAACTGGACAGGACGCTGTGTCTTAGCCACACTTTTACCTGACATAGACATTATCCCTGGAGATGAACCTGTGTCTATCCCAGCTATAGATCACTTTTTAGGAAGAAACAAAAGGGCAATACAATTTATCCCCTTCCTTGCAGGATTAGGCATAACTACTGCCGTAGCAACTGGGGCTACAGGCCTAGGGGTTTCTGTTACTCAATACACCAAATTGTCTCGCCAACTGATCTCAGATATGCAGGCCATTTCGAGTACTATACAAGATTTACAAGATCAGGTAGATTCTCTGGCAGAAGTAGTGCTCCAAAATAGAAGAGGCCTAGATTTACTAACTGCAGAACAGGGAGGCATCTGCTTGGCTTTACAGGAGAAGTGCTGTTTCTATGCCCACAAATCCGGGATCGTCAGGGACAAAATCAGGCGTCTACAAGAAGACCTAGAAAAACGATGAAAAGAAATAACCGATAACCCATTTTGGACTGGGTTCCATGGACTCCGTCCCTATCTTATGCCATTCCTGGGTCCCCTGCTTTGCCTATTGCTCTTACTCTCTATAGGACCTTTGGTCTTCAATAAGCTCATGACATTCATTAAGCAACAGGTCGAGGCTATCCAAGCGAAGCCTATACAGGTCCATTATCATCGCCTAGAACAAGAAGATCGCGGTGGTTCATACTCACACCCATTATGAACACCTTCCCTATGCGCTGAACTGGACAGCCAATGACGGGTAAGAGAGTATCATCTCTCACTAACCTAAGACAGGAGGGCCGTCAAAAGCTACTGCCTAATCCCATGACGGGAACCAGTGATGAGATGCATTACTCCAACCTAAGACAGGCGCAGTTCCCGAGGGACAATCTTCTAGCCATAATTATATATAAAAAAGGGGGACCTATCCGGAGCCATGAGGCCTGGAATTAGCCGACCTCTGTTGTTGATCTCCGCAAAGCGGAGACAAGAGGGCACATTCCCGGGTTCTTTCTTTACAAACCCTTCCCGCGCGCGCCCAAAGATTTTCCCGCCCGCGCCTAAGTTTCTCCCGCGCGCGCCAAAACTGTTCCCGCGTGCACCAACCGTTCCTGCGCGCGCGCAAACATTTTCCCGCCCAGGAAAATATGCAGCCCAGGGCGCAGGCGCGATCCCGTGCCCGAGAAAAGTACAAACCCACGGCGCATGCGCGATTGTAATTTGAGAAGACCCAGCCCCCGTCACCGCCCTGACCCAACCTCTTCCCCTGCCAGCCTATATAAGGCATGACCCTACACTCAATAAACGAGACTTGATCAGGCTGTTTGTCTTGTCTCCATTTCTTGTGTTTTCTTGTCTCCTCCATTCACACTCCCCCTTCCAGGGCCCGGTTGACTGCCCTGCAGGTCGGGAAAGTTTTGATCTGAGGATATTTCCCTTTTCACCATAGCCCTCAAGGTGCTCCCAAATATACCTTTGCAGAATCCACGACAACAGTGTTAGCAAACTGTTCCAAGAAGGGAAGGGTGGAACTCTGTGTGATAAAGTCACACATCAGAAAGCAATCTCTCAGAAAGCTTCCCTCCAGTTATCATGTGAGGATATTTCCTTTTTCATCATGGGCCCCTATGGGCTCCCAAATATCACTTTCCAGAATCCACGAAAAGATTGTTAGCAAACTGCTTCCTGAAGTCTAAGTTATAAGTTTGTGAGATGAACTCACAGATCAGAAAGAAGTTTCTCAGAAGGCTACTTTCACGTTTTGAACGGAAGAAATTTCCTTTATCAGCGTAGGCTTCAATGCGATCCAAGGAAGCCCTTCTCAGGTTCCTCAAAGACAGTGTTAATGGACTGCTCCACGAAACATAAGTGGAAGTCTGTGAGATGAATTCACACATCACCAAGAAGTTACTAAGAAAGCTTCTTTCTAGTTTTCATCTGAGGATATTTCCTTTGTCATCGTAAGCTTCATTGCGCTAAGAGCTATCCCATTGCAGATTTCCAGACAACTTAGTTAGCAAACGGATCACTGAAGGAAACGTGTAACTCTGTGAGTTGCACTCACTCATGGCATTGCAGTTTCTCAGAAGGCTTCTTTCCAGTTTTGATCTGAGGATATTTCCTTTTTCACCATAGCCCTCAATGAATTCCCAAATATACCTTTGCAGAATTCACGACAACAGTGTTAGCAAACTGTTCCAAGAAGGCAAGAGTGGAACTCTGTGTGATGAAGTCACACATCAGAAAGCAATCTCTCAGAAAGCTTCTCTCTAGTTATTAGGTGACGACATTTCCTTTTTCATCATGGGCCCCTATGGGCTCCCAAATATCACTTTCCAGATACCACGAAAAGAGTGTTAGCAAACTCATTCCTGAACTCTAAGTTATAAGTCGGTGAGGTGAACTCACAGAGCAGAAAGAAGGTTCTAGGAAAGCTTCTTTCACGTTTTGAACGGATGAAATTTCCTTTATCAGCGTAGGCCTCAATGCGATCCAAGGAAGCCCTTCTCAGGTTCCTCAAAGACAGTGTTAATGGACTGCTTCACGAAACAGAAGTGTAACTCTGTGAGATGAATTCACACATCACCAAGAATTTCTAAGAAAGCTTCCTTCTAGTTTTCATCTGAGGATATTTCCTTTGTCACCGTAAGCTACATGGCGCTAAGGGGTATCCCACTGCAGATTTCCAGAAAACTTAGTTAGCTAACTGATCACTGAAGAGAAACGTGTAACTCTGTGAGTTGCATTCACACGTTGAAATGCAGTTTCTCAAAAGGCTTCTTTCCAGTTTTGATCTGAGGATATTCCCTTTTTCACCATAGCCCTCAATGAGCTCCCAAATATACCTTTGCAGAATCCATGACAACCGTGTTAGCAAACTGTTTCAAGAAGGGAACGGTGGAACTCTGTGTGATGAAGTCACACATCAGAAAGCAATCTCTCAGAAAGCTTCTCTCTAGTTATTATGTGAGAATATTTCCTTTTTCACCATGGGCAACATGGGCTCCCAAATATCCCTTTCCAATATCCACGAAAAGAGTGTTCGCAAAATGCTTCCTGAAGTCTAACTTATACATCTGTGAGATGAACTCACAGATCAGAAAGAAGTTTCTCAGAAAGCTTCTTTCACGTTTTGAACAGATGAAATTTCCTTTAGCAGCGTAGGCCTCAATGCGATCCAAGGAAGCCCTTCTCAGTTTCCTCAAAGACAGTGTTAATGGACTGCTCCATGAAACATAAGTGTAACTCTGTGAGATGAATTCACACATCACCAAGAAGTTTCTAGGAAAGCTTCTTTCTAGTTTTCATCTGTGGATATTTCCTTTGTCACCGTAAATTTCATTGCGCTATGAAGTATCTAATTGCAGGTTTCCAAAAAACTGTGTTAACTAACTGATCACTGAAGAGAAACTTGTAACTCTGTGAGTTGCATTCACACATGGCAATGCAGTTTCTCAGAAAGCTTCTCTTTAGTTATTATGTGAGGTTATTTCATTTTTCACCATGAGCCCCTATGAGCTCCCAAATATCACATTCCAGAATCCACAAAAAGAGTGTTAGCAAACTGCTTCCTGAAGTCTAAGTTACAAGTCCTTGAGATGAACTCACAGATCAGATAGAAGTTTCTCAGAAGGCTTCTTTCACGTTTTGAACGGAAGAAATTTCCTTTATCAGCGTAGGCCTCAATGCGACCAAGGAAGCCCTTCTCAGGTTCCTCAAAGACAGTGTTAATGGACTGCTTCACGAAACAGAAGTGAAACTCCATGAGATGAATTCACACATCACCAAGAATTTCTAAGAAAGCTTCCTTCTAGTTTTCATCTGAGGATATTTCCTTTGTCACCGTAAGCTACATGGCGCTAAGGGGTATCCCACTGCAGATTTCCAGAAAATTTAGTTAGCTAACTGATCACTGAAGAGAAACGTGTAACTCTGTGAGTTGCATTCACACGTTGAAATGCAGTTTCACGAAAGGCTTCTTTCCAGTTTTGATCTGAGGATATTCCCTTTTTCACCATAGCCCTCAATGAGCTCCCAAATATACCTTTGCAGAATCCATGACAACAGTGTTAGCAAACTGTTCCAAGAAGGGAACGGTGGAACTCTGTGTGATGAAGTCACACATCAGAAAGCAATCTCTCAGAAAGCTTCTCTCTAGTTATTATGTGAGAATATTTCCTTTTTCACCATGGGCAACATGGGCTCCCAAATATCCCTTTCAAGTATCCACGAAAAGAGTGTTCGCAAAATGCTTCCTGAAGTCTAACTTATACGGCTGTGAGATGAACTCACAGATCAGAAAGAAGTTTCTCAGAAAGCTTCTTTCACGTTTTGAACAGATGAAATTTCCTTTAGCTGCGTAGGCCTCAATGCGATCCAAGGAAGCCCTTCTCAGTTTCCTCAAAGACAGTGTTAATGGACTGCTCCATGAAACATAAGTGTAACTCTGTGAGATGAATTCACACATCACCAAGAAGTATCTAGGAAAGCTTCTTTCTAGTTTTCATCTGTGGATATTTCCTTTGTCACCGTAAAGTTCACTGCGCTATGAAGTATCTAATTGCAGATTTCCAAAAAACTGTGTTAACAAACTGATCACTGAAGAGAAACTTGTAACTCTGTGAGTTGCATTCACACATGGCAATGCAGTTTCTCAGAAAGCTTCTCTTTAGTTATTATGTGAGGTTATTTCGTTTTTCACCATGGGCCCCTATGAGCTCCCAAATATCACATTCCAGAATCCACTAAAAGAGTGTTAGCAAACTGCTTCCTGAAGTCTAAGTTACAAGTCCTTGAGATGAACTCACAGATCAGATAGAAGTTTCTCAGAAGGCTTCTTTCCGGTTTTGATCTGAGGATATTTCCTTTTTCACCATAGCCCTCAGTGACCTAACAAATATCACTTTGCAGAACACAAGATAACAGTGTTAGCAAACTTTTCCAAGAACGGAAGGGTGTAACTCTGTGTGATGAAGTCACACATCAGAAAGCAATCTCTCAGAAAGCTTCTCTCTAGTTATTATCTGAGGATAGTTCCTTTTTCACCATTGGCCCCTATGGGCTCCAAAATCTCATTTGACAGATTCCACGAAAAGAGTGTTATCAAACTGCTTCCTGAGAACTAAGCTGTAACTCTGTGAGAGGAATTCACAGATCACAAAGAAGTTTCTCTGAAAGCTTCTTTCACGTTTTGAACTGCTGATATTTACTTTATCAGCGTAGGCCTCAATGCGATCCAAAGAAGTCCTTCTCAGGAACCTCAAAGACAGTGTTAATGGACTGCTACACAAAACAGAGGGGTAATTCTGTGAGATGAATTCACACATCACGAAGAAGTTTCTAACAAGGCTTCTTTCTAGTTTTCATCGGAGGATATTTCCTTTGTCACCGTAAGCTTCATTGCGTTCAGAAGTATCCCATTGCAGATTTCCAGAAAACTGTGTTAACAAACTGAACACTGAAGAATAACGTGTAACTCTGTGAGTTGCATTCACATATCGAAATGCAGTTTCTCAGAAGGCTTCTTTCCAGTTTTGATCTGAGAATATTTCCTTTTTTACCATAGCCCTCAGTGAGCTCCCAAATATCACTTTTCAGAACACAAGATAACAGATGTAGCAAACTCTTCCAAGAAGGGAAGGGTGGAACTCTGTGTGATGAAGTCACACATCAGAAAGCAATCTCTCAGAAAGCTTCTCTCTAGTTGTTATCTGAGGATAATTGCTTTTTCACCATGGGCCCCTAAGGGCTCCCAAATCTCGTTTGGCAGATTCCATGAAAGAGTGTTAGCAAACTGCTTCCTGAGCACTAAGCTGTAACTCTGTGAGAGGAATTCACAGATCACAAAGAAGTTTCTCAGAAAGCTTCTTTCACGTTTTCAACTGGTGATATTTCCTTTACCAGTGTAGGCCTCAATGCGATCCAAAGAAGTCCTTCTCAGGTTCCTCAAAGACAGTGTTAATGGACTCTTACATCATACATGAGTGTAATTCTTTGAGGTGAATTCACACATCTCCAAGAAGTTTCTAACAGAGCTTCTTTCTAGTTTTCATCTGAGGATATTTCCTTTGTCACCGTAAGCTTCATTGCGTTCTTAAGTATCCCATTGCAGGTTTCCAGAAAACTATGTTAGCAAACTGAACACTGAGGAGAAACGTGTAACTCTCTGAGTTGCATGCACACATCGAAATGCAGTTTCTCCGAAGGCATCCTTCCAGTTTTGATCAGGGTATATTTCCTTTTTCACCATAGTCCTCAGTGAGCTCCCAATTATCACTTTGCAGAACACAACATAACAGAGTTAGCAAAGTCTTCAAAGAAAGGAAGGTTGGATTTTCGTGATGAAGTCACACATCAGTAAGCAATCTCTGAGAAAGCTTCTCTCTAGTTATTATCTGAGGATATTTCCTTTTTCACCATGGGCCCCTAAGGGCTCCCAAATCTCACTTTGCAGATTCCAAGAAAAGAGTGTTAGCAAACTGCTTCCTGAGAACTAAGCTGTAAATCTGTGAAAGGAATTCACAGATCACAAAAAAGTTTCTCAGAAAGTTTCTTTCACGTTTTGAACTGATTATATTTCCTTTATCAGCGTAGACCTCAATGCGATCCAAAGAAGTCCTTCTCAGGTTCCTCAAACAGTGTTAATGGACTGCTGCATGAAACATAAGTGTAATTCTGTGAGATGCATTCACACATCACCGAGAAGTTTCTAATAGAGCTTCTTTCTAGTTTTCATCTGAGGATATTTCCTTTGTCACCGTAAGCTTCATTGCGTTCAGAAGTATCCCATTGCAGATTTCCAGAAAACTATGTTAGCAAACTGAACACGGAGGAGAAACATGTAACTCTGTGAGTTGCATTCACACATCGAAATGCAGTTTCTCAGAAGGCTTCCTTCCAGTTGTGATCTGGGTATATTTCCTTTTTCACCATACTCCTCAGTGAGCTCCCAATTATCACTTTGCAGAACACAAGATAACAGAGTTAGCAAACTCTTCAAGGAAGGGAAGGGTGGAACTTTGGGTGATGAAGTCACACATCAGAAAGCAATCTCTCAGAAAGCTTCTTTCTAGTTATTATCTGAGGATATTCCCTTTTTCACCATGGGCCCCTATGGGCTCCCAAATCTCATTTGGCAGGTTCCACGAAAAGAGTGTAAGCAAACTGCTTCCTGAGAACTACGATGTAAGTCTGTGAGAGGAATTCACAGACCACAAAGAAGTTTCTCAGAAAGCTTCTTTCACCTTTTGAACTGATGATATTTCCTTTATCAGTGTAGGCCTCTATGCGATCCAAAGAAATCCTTCTCAGGTTCCTCAAAGACAGTGTTAATGGACTCCTGCATAAAACATAAGTGTAATTCTGTGAGATGAATTCACACATCAACAAGAACTTTGAAACAAAGCTTCTTTCTTGTTTTCATCTGAGGATTTTTCCTTTGTCACCGTAAGCTTCATTGCGTTCAGAAGTATCCCATTGCAGATTTCCAGAAAACTGTGTTAGCAAACTGAACACTGAAGAGAAACGTGTCAGTCTGTGAGATGCATTCACACATCATAATGCAGTTACTCAGAAGGCTTCTTTCCGGTTTTGATCTGAGGATATTTCCTTTTTCACCATAGCCCACAGTGAGCTCCCAAATATCACCTTGCAAACACAAGTTAACAGAGTTAGCAAACTGTTCAAAGAAGGGAAGGGAGTAACTCTGTGTGATGAAGTCTCACATCAGAAAGCAATCTCTCAAATAGCTTCTATCTAGTTATTCTGTGAGGATATTTCCTTTTTCACTATGGGCCCCTATGGGATCCCAAATATCACTTTCCAGAATCCACGAAAAGGGTGTTCGCAAACTGCTTCCTGAAGTCTAAGTTATAAGTCTGTGAGATGAACTCACAGATCAGAAAGAAGTTTCTCAGAAAGCTTCTTTCACGTTTTCAACCGAAGAAATTTCCTTTATCAGGGTAGGCCTCAATGAGATCCAAGGAAGCATTCTCAGGTTCCTAAAAGACAGTGTTAATGGACTGCTACGCGAAACATAAGTGTAACTCTGTGAGATGAATTCACACAGCACCAAGAAGTTTCTAAGAAAGCTTCTTTCTAGTTTTCATCTGTGGATATTTCCTTTGTCACCGTAAGGTTCATTGCACTACGAAGTATCTAATTGCAGATTTCCAGAAAACTGTGTTAACAAACTGATCACTGAAGAGAAACGTGTAACTCTGTGAGTTGCATTCACTCATGGCAATGCAGTTTCTCAGAAGGCTTCTGTCCAGTTTTGATGTGAGGATATTTCCTTTTTCACAGTAGCCCTTAATCAGCTCCCAAATATACCTTTGCAGAATCCACGACAACAGTGTTAGCAAACTGTTCCAAGAAGGGAAGGGTGGAACTCTGTGTGATGAAGTCACACATCAGAAAGCAATCTCTCAGAAAGCTTCTCTCTAGTTATTATGTGAGGATATCTCCTTTTTCATCATGGACCACTATGGGCTCCCAAATATCACTTTACAGATTCCACGACAAGAGTGTTAGCCAACTGCTTCGTGAAGTCTAAGTTATAAGTCTGTGAGATGAACTCACAGATCAGAAAGGAGTTTCTCAGAAAGCTTCTTTCACGTTTTCAACGGAAGAAATTTCCTTTATCGGGGTAGGCCTCAATGCGATCCAAGGAAGCCCTTCTCCGGTTCCTCAAAAACAGTGTTAATGGACTACTCCACGAAACATAAGTGTAACTCTGTGATATGAATTCACACATCACTAAGAAGTTTCTAAGAAAGCTTCTTTCTAGTTTTCATCTGAGGATATTTCCTTTGTCACCGTAAGGTTCATTGCACTACGAAGTATCTAATTGCAGATTTCCAGAAAACTGTGTTAACAAACTAATCACTGAAGAGAAACATGTAACTCTGTGAATTGCATTCACACATGACAATGCAGTTTCTCAGAAGGCTTCTTTCCAGTTTTGATCTGAGAATATTTCCTTTTTCATCGTAGCCCTCAATCAGCTCCTAAATATGCCTTTGCGGCATCCACGACAACAGTGTTAGCAAACTGTTCCAAGAAGGGAAGGGTGGAACTCCTTGTGATGAAGTCACACATCAGAAAGCAATCTCTCATAAGGCTTCTCTGTAGTTATTATGTGAGGATATTTCCTTTTTCATCATGGGTCCCTATGGGCTCCCAAATATCACTTTCCAGATTCCACGAAAAGAGTGTTAGGAAACTGATTCCTGAAGTCTAAGTTATAAGCCTGTGAGATGAACTCACAGATCAGAAAGAAGTTTCTCAGAAGGCTTCCTTCACGTTTTGAGGGGATGAAATTTCCTTTATCAGCGTCGGCCTCAATGCGATCCAAGATAGTACTTCTCAGGTTCCTCAAAGACAGTGTTAATGGACTGCTTCACGAAACATATGTGTAACTCTGTGAGATGAATTCACACATCACCAAGAAGTTTCTAAGACAGATTCTTTCTAGTTATCATGTGAGGATATTTCCTTTGTCACAGTAAGCTTCATTGCGCTATGTAGTATCTAATTGCAGATTTCCAGAAAACTTAGTTAGCAAACTGATCACTGAAGAGAAACGTGTAAGTCAGTGAGTTGCATTCACTCAGGGCAATGCAGTTTCTCAGAAGGCTTCTTTCCGTTTTTGATCTGAGCATATTTCCTTTTTCACCATAGCCCTCAATGAGCTCCCAAATATACCTTTGCAAAATCCACGACAACAGTGTTAGCAAACTGTTCCAAGAAGGGAAGGGTGGAACTCTGTGTGATGAAGTCACACATCAGAAAGCAATCTCACAGATACTTCTATTTAGTTATTCTGTGAGGATATTTCCTTTTTCACCATGGGCCCCTATGGGCTCCCAAATATCACTTTCCAGAATCCACGAAAAGGGTTTTCGCAAACTGCTTCCTGAAGTCGAAGTTATACGTCTGTGAGAAGTACTCACAGATCAGAAAGAAGTTTCTCAGAAAGCATCTTTCACGTTTTGAAAAGATGAATATTCGTTTATCAGCGTAGGCCTCAATGCGATCCAAGGAAGCCCTTCTGAGGTTCCTCAAAGACAGTGTTATTGGACTTCTCCACGAAACATAAATGTAACTCTGTGAGATGAATTAACATATCACCAAGAAGTTTCTAGGAAAGCTTCTTTCTAGTTTTCATCTGTGGATATTTCCTTTGTCACCGTAAGGTTCATTGCGCTATGAAGTATCTAATTGCAGATGTCGAGAAAACTTAATTAGCAAACTGATCACTGAAGAGAAACGTGTAACTCTGTGAGTTGCATTCACGCATGGCAATGCAGTTTCTCAGAAGGGTTCCTTCCAGTTTCGATCTGAGGATATTTCCTTTTTCACCGTAGCCCTCAATCAGCTCCCAAATATGCCTTTGCAGAATCCACAACAACAGTGTTAGCAAACTGCTCCAAGAGGGGAAGGGTGGAACTCTGTGTGATGAAGTCACACATGAGAAAGCAATCTCTCAGAAAGCTTCTCTCTAGTTATTATGTGAGGATATTTCCTTTTCCATCATGGGCCCCTACGGGCTCCCATATATCACTTTCTGGATTCCATGAAAAGAGTGTTAGCCAACTGCTTCCTGAATCTAAGTTATAAGTCATTGAGATGAATTCACAGATCAGAAAGAAGTTTCTCAGAAAGCTTCTTTCACGTTTTGAACGGAATAAATTTCCTTAATGTGTGTAGGCCTCAATGCGATAAAAGGAAGCCCTTCTCGGGTTCCTCAAAGACAGTGTTAATGGACTGCTCCACGAAACATAAGTGTAACTCTGTGAGATTAATTCACTCATCACCAAGAAGTTTCTAAGAAAGATTCTTTCTAGTTTTCATCTGTGGTTATTTCCTTTGTCACCATAAGGTTCATTGCGCTATGAAGTATCTAATTGCAGATTTCAAAAAAACTGTGTTAACAAACTGATCACTGAAGAAAAACCTGTAACTCTGTGAGCTGCATTCACGCATGGCAATGCAGTTTCTCAGAAAGCTTCTCTTCAGTTATTATGTGAGGATATTTCCTTTCTCATCATATCCCTCAATGAGCTCCCAAACATACCTTTGCAGAATCCACGACAACAGTGTTAGCAAACTGTTCCAAGAAGGGAAGTGTGGTACTCAGTGTGATGAAGTCACAGATCAGAAAGCAATCTCTCAGAAACCTTCTCTCTAGTTATTATATGAGATTATTTCCTTTTTCACCATGGGCCACTATGGGCTCCCAATTATCACTTTCCAGAATCCACGAAAAGAGTGTTCGCAATGTGCTTCCTGGAGTCGATGTTATCCGTCTGTGAGATGAACTCACAGATCAGAAAGAAGTTTCTCAGAAGGCTTCTTTCACGTTTTGAACGGATGATATTTCTTTGATCAGTGTAGGCGTCAAGGCGATCCAAGGAAGCACTTCTCAGGTTCCTCAAAGACAATTTTAATGGACTGCATCACGCAACATAAGTGTAACACTGGGAGATGAATTCACACACAACCAAGAAATTTCTAAGAAAGCTTCTTTCTAGTTTTCATCTGAGATATTTCCTTTTTCACCGTAAGCTTCATTGCACTAAGAGGTATCTCATTGCAGATTTCCAGGAAACGTAGTTAGCAAACTGATCACTGAAGAGAAACGTGTAACTCTGCGAGTTGCATTCACGCATGGCAATGCAGTTTCTCAGAAGGGTTCCTTCCAGTTTTGATCTGAGGATATTTCCTTTTTCACCATAGCCCTCAATGAGCTCCCAAATATACCTATGCAGAATACACGACAACAGTTTTAGCAAACTGTTCCAAGAAGGGAAGGGTGGAACTCTGTGTGATGAAGCCGCACATCAGAAAGGAATCTCTCAGAAAGCTTCTCTCTAGTTATTATGTGAGGATACTTCCTTTTTCACCATGGGTCCCTATGGGCTCCCAAATATCACTTTACACATTCCACGAAAAGAGTGTTAGCAAACTGTTTCCTGAAGTCTAAGTTTTAAGTCTGTGAGATGAACTCACAGGTCAGAAAGAAGTTTCTCAGAAAGTTTCCTTCACGTTTTGAATGAATGAAATTTCCTTTATCAGCGTAGGGCTCAATGCGATCCAAAGAATCCGTTCTCAGATTCCTCAAAGACAGTGTTAATGGACTGCTCCAAGTAACATAAGTGTAACTCTGTGAGATGAATTCACACATCACCAAGAAGTTTCTACGAAAGCTTCTTTCTAGTTTTCATCTGTGGTTATTTCCTTTGTCACTGTAAGGTTCATTGCGCTATGAAGTATCTAATGGCAGATTTCCAGAAAACTGTGTTAACAAACTGATTACTGAGGAGAAACGTGTAACTCTGCGTTGCATTCACACATGGCAATGCAGTTTCTCAGAAAGCTTCTCTTTAGTTATTATGTGAGGATATTTAATTTTTCACCATAGCCTTCAATGAGCTCCCAAATATACCTTTGCAGAATCCACGACAACAGTGTCAGCAAACTGTTCTAAAAAGGGAAGGGTGGAACTCTGTGTGATGAAGCCGCACTTCAGAAAGGAATCTCTCAGAAAGCTCCTCTCTAGTTATTATGTGAGGTTATTTCATTTTTCACCATGGGCCCCTATGCTCTCCCAAATATCACTTTACAAATTCCACGAAAAGAGTGTTAGGAAACTGTTTCCTGAAGTCTAAGTTTTAAGTCTCTGAGATGAACTCACAGGTCAGAAAGAAGTTTCTCAGAAAGCCTCCTTCACGTTTTGAACGGATGAAATTTCCTTTATTAGCGTAGGCCTCAATGCGATCCACAGAATCCGTTCTCAGATTCCTGAAAGACAGTGTTAATGGACTGCTCCAAGAAACATAAGTGTAACTCTGTGAGATGAATTCACACATCACCAAGAAGTTTCTAAGAAAGCTTCTTTCTAGTTTTCATCTGTGGATATTTCCTTTGTCACCGTAAGGTTCATTGCGCTATGAAGTATCTAATGGCAGATTTCCAGAAAACTGTGTTAACAAACTGATGACTGAGGAGAAACGTGTAACTCTGTGAGTTGCATTCACACATGGCAATGCAGGTTCTCAGAAAGCTTCTCTTTAGTTATTATGTGAGAATATTTCATTTTTCACCATAGTTCTCAATGAGCTCCCAAATATACCTTTGCAGAATCCACGACAACAGTGTTAGGAAACTGTTCCAAGAAGGGAAGTGTGGAACTCTGTGTGATGAAGCCGACCATCAGAAAGGAATCTCACAGAAAGCTTCTCTCTAGTTATTATGTCAGGATATTTCCTTTTTCACCATGGGCCCCTATGGGTTCCCAAATATCACTTTACAGATTCCACGAAAAGAGTGTTAGCAAACTGCTTCCTGAAGTCTAAGTTATAAGTCTGTGAGATGAACTCACAGGTCAGAGAGAAGTTTCTCAGAAAGCTTCTTTCACGTTTTGAACGGAGGAAATTTCCTTTATCAGCGTAGGCCTCAATGCGATCCAAGGAAGCCCTTCTCAGGTCCCTCAAAGACAGTGTTAATGGACTGCTCCAAGTAACATAAGTGTAACTCTGTGAGATGAATTCACACATCACCAAGAAGTTTCTAAGAAAGCTTCTTTCTAGTTTTCATCTGTTGATATTTCCTTTGTCACCATAAAGTTCATTGCGCTATGAAGTATCTAATGGCAGATTTCCAGAAAACTGTGTTAACAAACCGATCACTGAAGAGAAACGTGTAACTCTGTGAGTTGCATTCACACATGGCAATGCAGTTTCTCAGAAAGCTTCTCTTTATTTATTATGTGAGGATATTTCCTTTTTCACTATGGGCCCTTATGGGCTCCCAAATATCACTTTACAGATTCCACGAAAAGAGTGTTAGCAAACAGATTCCTGAAATCTAAGTTATAAGTCTGTGAGGTGAACTCACAGATCAGAAAGAAGTTTCTCAGAAAGCTTTTTTCACGTTTTGAACGGATGAAATTTCCTTTATCAGCGTAGGCCTCAGTGCGATCCAAAGAAGCCGTTCTCAGATTCCTCAAAGAAAGTGTTAATGGACTGCTCCAAGAAACCTAAATGTAACTCTTTGAGATGAATTCACACATCACCAAGAAGTTTCTAAGAAAGCTTCTTTTTAGTTTTCATCTGTGGATATTTCCTTTGTCACCGTAAGGTTCATTGTGCTAAGAAGTGTCTAATTGCAGACTTAAAGAAAACTGTGATAACAAACTGATCACTGAAGAGAAACGTTTAACTCTGTGAGTTGCATTCACACATGGCAATGCAGTTTCTCAGAAAGCTTCTCTTTAGTTATTATGTGAGGATATTTCCTTTTTCACCATAGCTCTCAATGAGCTCCCAAATATACCTTTGCAGAATCCATGACAACAGTGTTAGCAAACTGTTCCAAGAAGGGAAGGGTGGAACTCTGTGTGATGAAGCCGACCATCAGAAAGGAATCTCACAGAACGCTTCTCTACAGTTATTATGTCAGGATATTTCCTTTTTCACCATGGGCACCTATGGGCTCCCAAATATCACTTTACAGATTCCACGAAAAGAGTGTTAGCAAACTGCTCCTGAAGTTTAAGTTATAAGTCTGTGAGATGAACTCACAGGTCAGAGAGAAGTTTCTCAGAAAGCTTCTTTCACGTTTTGAACGGATGAAATTTCCTTTATCAGCGTAGGCCTCAATGCGATCCAAAGAATCCGTTCTCAGATTCCTCAAAGACAGTGCTAATGGACTGCTCCAAGTAACATAAGTGTAACTCTGTGAGATGAATTCACACATCACCAAGAAGTTTCTAAGAAAGCTTCTTTCTAGTTTTCATCTATGGATATTCCCTTTGTCACCGTAAGGTTCATTGCGCTAGGAAGTATCTAATGACAGATTTCCAGAAAACTGTGTTAACAAACTGATCACTGAGGAGAAACGTGTAACTCTGTGAGTTGCATTCACACATGGCAATGCAGTTTCTCAGAAAGCTTCTCTTTATTTATTATGTGAGGATATTTCCTTTTTCACTATGGGCCCCTATGTGCTCCCAAATATCACTTTCCAGATTCCACGAAAAGAGTGTTAGCAAACTGCTTCCTGAAGTCTAAGTTATAAGTCTGTGAGATGAACTCACAGATCAGTAAGAAGTTTCTCAGAAAGCTTCTTTCACGTTTTGAACGGATGAAATTACCTTTATCAGCGTAGGCCTCAATGCGATCCAAAGAAGCCGTTCTCAGTTTCCTCAAAGAAAGTGTTAATGGACTGCTCCAAGAAACCTAAATGTAACTCTTTGCAATGAATTCACACATCACCAAGACGTTTCTAAGAAAGCTTCTTTTTAGTTTTCATCTGTGGATATTTCCTTTGTCACCGTAAGGTTCATTGCGCTATGAAGTGTCTAATTGCAGACTTAAAGAAAACTGTGATAACAAACTGATCACTGAAGAGAAACTTTTAACTCTGTGAGTTGCATTCACACATGGCAATGCAGTTTCTCAGAACGCTCATCTTTAATTATTATGTGAGGATGTTTCCTTTTTCACCACAGCCCTCAAAGAGCTCCCAAATATACCTTTTCAGAATCCACGAGAACAGTGTTAGCAAACTGTTCCAAAAAGGGAAGGGTGGAACTCTGTGTGATGAAGCAGCACATCAGAAAGAAATCTCGCAGAAAGCTTCTCTCTAATTATTATGTGAGGTTATTTCCTTTTTCACCATGGGCCCCTATGGGCTCCCAAATATCGCTTTATAGTTTCCACGAAAAGAGTGTTAGCAAACTGCTTCCTGAAATCTAAGTTATTAGTCTGTGAGATGAACTCATAGATCAGAAAGAAGTTTCTCAGAAAGCTTCTTTCACGTTTTGAACGGATGGAATTTCCTTCATCAGCGTAGGCCTCAATGCCATCCAAAGAAGCCGTTCTCAGATTCCTCAAAGACAGTGTTAATGGACTGCTCCAAGTAACATAAGTGTAACTCTGTGAGATGAATTCACACATCACCAAGAAGTTTCTACGAAAGCTTCTTTCTAGTTTTCATCTGTGGTTATTTCCTTTGTCACTGTAAGGTTCATTGCGCTATGAAGTATCTAATGGCAGATTTCCAGAAAACTGTGTTAACAAACTGATTACTGAGGAGAAACGTGTAACTCTGCGTTGCATTCACACATGGCAATGCAGTTTCTCAGAAAGCTTCTCTTTAGTTATTATGTGAGGATATTTAATTTTTCACCATAGCCTTCAATGAGCTCCCAAATATACCTTTGCAGAATCCACGACAACAGTGTCAGCAAACTGTTCTAAAAAGGGAAGGGTGGAACTCTGTGTGATGAAGCCGCACTTCAGAAAGGAATCTCTCAGAAAGCTCCTCTCTAGTTATTATGTGAGGTTATTTCATTTTTCACCATGGGCCCCTATGCTCTCCCAAATATCACTTTACAAATTCCACGAAAAGAGTGTTAGGAAACTGTTTCCTGAAGTCTAAGTTTTAAGTCTCTGAGATGAACTCACAGGTCAGAAAGAAGTTTCTCAGAAAGCCTCCTTCACGTTTTGAACGGATGAAATTTCCTTTATTAGCGTAGGCCTCAATGCGATCCACAGAATCCGTTCTCAGATTCCTGAAAGACAGTGTTAATGGACTGCTCCAAGAAACATAAGTGTAACTCTGTGAGATGAATTCACACATCACCAAGAAGTTTCTAAGAAAGCTTCTTTCTAGTTTTCATCTGTGGATATTTCCTTTGTCACCGTAAGGTTCATTGCGCTATGAAGTATCTAATGGCAGATTTCCAGAAAACTGTGTTAACAAACTGATGACTGAGGAGAAACGTGTAACTCTGTGAGTTGCATTCACACATGGCAATGCAGGTTCTCAGAAAGCTTCTCTTTAGTTATTATGTGAGAATATTTCATTTTTCACCATAGTTCTCAATGAGCTCCCAAATATACCTTTGCAGAATCCACGACAACAGTGTTAGGAAACTGTTCCAAGAAGGGAAGTGTGGAACTCTGTGTGATGAAGCCGACCATCAGAAAGGAATCTCACAGAAAGCTTCTCTCTAGTTATTATGTCAGGATATTTCCTTTTTCACCATGGGCCCCTATGGGTTCCCAAATATCACTTTACAGATTCCACGAAAAGAGTGTTAGCAAACTGCTTCCTGAAGTCTAAGTTATAAGTCTGTGAGATGAACTCACAGGTCAGAGAGAAGTTTCTCAGAAAGCTTCTTTCACGTTTTGAACGGAGGAAATTTCCTTTATCAGCGTAGGCCTCAATGCGATCCAAGGAAGCCCTTCTCAGGTCCCTCAAAGACAGTGTTAATGGACTGCTCCAAGTAACATAAGTGTAACTCTGTGAGATGAATTCACACATCACCAAGAAGTTTCTAAGAAAGCTTCTTTCTAGTTTTCATCTGTTGATATTTCCTTTGTCACCATAAAGTTCATTGCGCTATGAAGTATCTAATGGCAGATTTCCAGAAAACTGTGTTAACAAACCGATCACTGAAGAGAAACGTGTAACTCTGTGAGTTGCATTCACACATGGCAATGCAGTTTCTCAGAAAGCTTCTCTTTATTTATTATGTGAGGATATTTCCTTTTTCACTATGGGCCCTTATGGGCTCCCAAATATCACTTTACAGATTCCACGAAAAGAGTGTTAGCAAACAGATTCCTGAAATCTAAGTTATAAGTCTGTGAGGTGAACTCACAGATCAGAAAGAAGTTTCTCAGAAAGCTTTTTTCACGTTTTGAACGGATGAAATTTCCTTTATCAGCGTAGGCCTCAGTGCGATCCAAAGAAGCCGTTCTCAGATTCCTCAAAGAAAGTGTTAATGGACTGCTCCAAGAAACCTAAATGTAACTCTTTGAGATGAATTCACACATCACCAAGAAGTTTCTAAGAAAGCTTCTTTTTAGTTTTCATCTGTGGATATTTCCTTTGTCACCGTAAGGTTCATTGTGCTAAGAAGTGTCTAATTGCAGACTTAAAGAAAACTGTGATAACAAACTGATCACTGAAGAGAAACGTTTAACTCTGTGAGTTGCATTCACACATGGCAATGCAGTTTCTCAGAAAGCTTCTCTTTAGTTATTATGTGAGGATATTTCCTTTTTCACCATAGCTCTCAATGAGCTCCCAAATATACCTTTGCAGAATCCATGACAACAGTGTTAGCAAACTGTTCCAAGAAGGGAAGGGTGGAACTCTGTGTGATGAAGCCGACCATCAGAAAGGAATCTCACAGAACGCTTCTCTACAGTTATTATGTCAGGATATTTCCTTTTTCACCATGGGCACCTATGGGCTCCCAAATATCACTTTACAGATTCCACGAAAAGAGTGTTAGCAAACTGCTCCTGAAGTTTAAGTTATAAGTCTGTGAGATGAACTCACAGGTCAGAGAGAAGATTCTCAGAAAGCTTCTTTCACGTTTTGAACGGATGAAATTTCCTTTATCAGCGTAGGCCTCAATGCGATCCAAAGAATCCGTTCTCAGATTCCTCAAAGACAGTGCTAATGGACTGCTCCAAGTAACATAAGTGTAACTCTGTGAGATGAATTCACACATCACCAAGAAGTTTCTAAGAAAGCTTCTTTCTAGTTTTCATCTATGGATATTCCCTTTGTCACCGTAAGGTTCATTGCGCTAGGAAGTATCTAATGACAGATTTCCAGAAAACTGTGTTAACAAACTGATCACTGAGGAGAAACGTGTAACTCTGTGAGTTGCATTCACACATGGCAATGCAGTTTCTCAGAAAGCTTCTCTTTATTTATTATGTGAGGATATTTCCTTTTTCACTATGGGCCCCTATGTGCTCCCAAATATCACTTTCCAGATTCCACGAAAAGAGTGTTAGCAAACTGCTTCCTGAAGTCTAAGTTATAAGTCTGTGAGATGAACTCACAGATCAGTAAGAAGTTTCTCAGAAAGCTTCTTTCACGTTTTGAACGGATGAAATTACCTTTATCAGCGTAGGCCTCAATGCGATCCAAAGAAGCCGTTCTCAGTTTCCTCAAAGAAAGTGTTAATGGACTGCTCCAAGAAACCTAAATGTAACTCTTTGCAATGAATTCACACATCACCAAGACGTTTCTAAGAAAGCTTCTTTTTAGTTTTCATCTGTGGATATTTCCTTTGTCACCGTAAGGTTCATTGCGCTATGAAGTGTCTAATTGCAGACTTAAAGAAAACTGTGATAACAAACTGATCACTGAAGAGAAACTTTTAACTCTGTGAGTTGCATTCACACATGGCAATGCAGTTTCTCAGAACGCTCATCTTTAATTATTATGTGAGGATGTTTCCTTTTTCACCACAGACCTCAAAGAGCTCCCAAATATACCTTTTCAGAATCCACGAGAACAGTGTTAGCAAACTGTTCCAAAAAGGGAAGGGTGGAACTCTGTGTGATGAAGCAGCACATCAGAAAGAAATCTCGCAGAAAGCTTCTCTCTAATTATTATGTGAGGTTATTTCCTTTTTCACCATGGGCCCCTATGGGCTCCCAAATATCGCTTTATAGTTTCCACGAAAAGAGTGTTAGCAAACTGCTTCCTGAAATCTAAGTTATTAGTCTGTGAGATGAACTCATAGATCAGAAAGAAGTTTCTCAGAAAGCTTCTTTCACGTTTTGAACGGATGGAATTTCCTTCATCAGCGTAGGCCTCAATGCCATCCAAAGAAGCCGTTCTCAGATTCCTCAAAGACAGTGTTAATGGACTGCTCCACGAATCATAAGTGTAACTCTGTGAGATGAATTCACACATCACCAAGAAGTTTCTACGAAAGCTTCTTTCTAGTTTTCCTCTGTGGATATTTCCTTTGTCACCGTAAATTTCATTGCGCTATGAAGCATCGAATTGCAGATTTCCAGAAAACTGTGTTAACAAAATGATCACTGAAGAGAAACGTGTAACTCTGTGAGTTGCGTTCACACATGGCAATGCAGTTTCTAAGAAAGCTTCTCTTTAGTTATTATGTGAGGATATTTCCTTTTTCACCATAGCCCTCAAAGAGCTCCCAAATATACCTTTGCAGAATCCACGAAAACAGTGTTAGCAAACTGTTCCAAGAAGGGAAGGGTGGAACTCTGTGTGATGAAGCCACACATCAGAATGAAATCTCTCAGAAACCTTCTCTCTAGTTATTATATGAGGATATTTCCATTTTCAACATGGGCCCCTATGCGCTTCCAAATATCACTTTTCAGATTCCACGAAAAGAGTGTTAGCAAACTGCTTCCTGAAGTCTAAGTTACAAGTCCGTGAGATGAACTCACAGATCTGAAAGAAGTTTCTCAGAAAGCTTCCTTCACGTTTTGAACGGAAGAAATTTCCTTTATCAGCGTAGGCCTCAATGCGATCCAAAGAATCCGTTCTCAGATTCCTCAAAGACAGTGTTAATGGACTGCTCCAAGTAACATAAGTGTAGCTCTGTGAGATGAATTCACACATCACCAAGAAGTTTCTAAGAAAGCTTCTTTCTAGTTTTCATCTGTGGATATTTCCTTTGTCACCGTAAGGTTCATTGCGCTATGAAGTATCTAATGGCAGATTTCCAGAAAACTATGTTAACAAACCGATCACTGAGGAGAAACGTGTAACTCTGTGAGTTGCATTCACACATGGCAATGCAGTTTCTCAGAAAGCTTCTCTTTAGTTATTATGTGAGGATATTTCCTTTTTCACTATGGGCCCTTATGGGCTCCCAAATATCACTTTACAGATTCCACGAAAAGAGTGTTAGCAAACAGATTCCTGAAATCTAAGTTATAAGTCTGTGAGGTGAACTCACAGATCAGAAAGAAGTTTCTCAGAAAGCTTTTTTCACGTTTTGAACGGATGAAATTTCCTTTATCAGCGTAGGCCTCAGTGCGATCCAAAGAAGCCGTTCTCAGATTCCTCAAAGAAAGTGTTAATGGACTGCTCCAAGAAACCTAAATGTGACTCTTTGAGATGAATTCACACATCACCAAGAAGTTTCTAAGAAAGCTTCTTTTTAGTTTTCATCTGTGGATATTTCCTTTGTCACCGTAAGGTTCATTGTGCTAAGAAGTGTCTAATTGCAGACTTAAAGAAAACTGTGATAACAAACTGATCACTGAAGAGAAACGTTTAACTCTGTGAGTTGCATTCACACATGGCAATGCAGTTTCTCAGAAAGCTTCTCTTTAGTTATTATGTGAGGATATTTCCTTTTTCACCATAGCTCTCAATGAGCTCCCAAATATACCTTTGCAGAATCCATGACAACAGTGTTAGCAAACTGTTCCAAGAAGGGAAGGGTGGAACTCTGTGTGATGAAGCCGACCATCAGAAAGGAATCTCACAGAACGCTTCTCTACAGTTATTATGTCAGGATATTTCCTTTTTCACCATGGGCACCTATGGGCTCCCAAATATCACTTTACAGATTCCACGAAAAGAGTGTTAGCAAACTGCTCCTGAAGTTTAAGTTATAAGTCTGTGAGATGAACTCACAGGTCAGAGAGAAGATTCTCAGAAAGCTTCTTTCACGTTTTGAACGGATGAAATTTCCTTTATCAGCGTAGGCCTCAATGCGATCCAAAGAATCCGTTCTCAGATTCCTCAAAGACAGTGCTAATGGACTGCTCCAAGTAACATAAGTGTAACTCTGTGAGATGAATTCACACATCACCAAGAAGTTTCTAAGAAAGCTTCTTTCTAGTTTTCATCTATGGATATTCCCTTTGTCACCGTAAGGTTCATTGCGCTAGGAAGTATCTAATGACAGATTTCCAGAAAACTGTGTTAACAAACTGATCACTGAGGAGAAACGTGTAACTCTGTGAGTTGCATTCACACATGGCAATGCAGTTTCTCAGAAAGCTTCTCTTTATTTATTATGTGAGGATATTTCCTTTTTCACTATGGGCCCCTATGTGCTCCCAAATATCACTTTCCAGATTCCACGAAAAGAGTGTTAGCAAACTGCTTCCTGAAGTCTAAGTTATAAGTCTGTGAGATGAACTCACAGATCAGTAAGAAGTTTCTCAGAAAGCTTCTTTCACGTTTTGAACGGATGAAATAACCTTTATCAGCGTAGGCCTCAATGCGATCCAAAGAATCCGTTCTCAGATTCCTGAAAGACAGTGTTAATGGACTGCTCCAAGTAACATAAGTGTAACTCTGTGAGATGAATTCACACATCACCAAGAAGTTTCTAAGAAAGCTTCCTTCTAGTTTTCATCTGTGGATATTTCCTTTGTCATCGTGAGTTTCATTGCGCTATGAAGTATGTAATTGCAGATTTCCAGAAAACTGTGATAACAAACTGATCACTGAGGAGAATCGTGTAACTCTGTGAGTTGCATTCACACATGGCAATGCAGTTTCTCAGAAAGCTTCTCTTTAATTATTATGTGAGGATGTTTCCTTTTTCACCATAGCCCTCAATGAGCTCCCAAATATTCCTTTGCAGAATCCACGACAACATTGTTAGCAAACTGTTCCAAAAGGGGAAGGGTGGAACTCTGTGTGATGAAGCAGCACATCAGAAAGAAATCTCTCAGAAAGCTTCTCTGTAATTATTATGTGAGGTTATTTCCTTTTTCACCATGGGCTCCTATGGGCTCCCAAATATCGCTTTATATTTTCCACGAAAAGAGTGTTAGCAAACTGCTTCCTGAAATCTAAGTTATAAGTCTGTGAGATGAACTCACAGATCAGAAAGAAGTTTCTCAGAAAGCTTCTTTCACGTTTTGAACGGATGGAATTTCTTTTATCAGCGTAGGCCTCAATGCGATCCAAAGAAGCCGTTCTCAGATTCCTCAAAGACAGTGTTAATGGACTGCTCCAAGTAACATAAGTGTAACTCTGTGAGATGAATTCACACATCACCAAGAAGTTTCTAAAAAACTTCTTTCTAGTTTTCATCTGTGGATATTTCCTTTGTCACCGTAAGGTTCATTGCGCTAGGAAGTATCTAATGGCAGATTTCCAGAAAACTGTGTTAACAAACTGATCACTGAGGAGAAACGTGTAACTCTGTGAGTTGCATTCACACATGGCAATGCAGTTTCTCAGAAAGCTTCTCTTTATTTATTATGTGAGGATATTTCCTTTTTCACTATGGGCCCTTATGGGCTCCCAAATATCACTTTACAGATTCCACGAAAAGAGTGTTAGCAAACTGATTCCTGAAATCTAAGTTATAAGTCTGTGAGGTGAACTCACAGATCAGAAAGATGTTTCTCAGAAAGCTTCTTTCACGTTTTGAATGGATGAAATTTCCTTTATCAGCGTAGGCCTCAATGCGATCCAAAGAATCCGTTCTCTGATTCCTCAAAGACAGTGTTAATGGACTGCTCCAAGTAACATAAGTGTAAGTCTGTGAGATGAATTCACACATCACCAAGAAGTTTCTAAGAAAGCTTCTTTCTAATTTTCATCTGTGGATATTTCCGTTGTCACCATAAGGTTCATTGCGCAAGGAAGTATCTAATGGCAGATTAACAGAAAACTGTGTTAACAAACTGATCACTGAGGAGAAACGTGTAACTCTGTGAGTTGCATTCACACATGGCAATGCAGTTTCTCAAAAAGCTTCTCTTTATTTATTATGTGAGGATATTTCCTTTTTCACTATGGGCCCTTATGGGCTCCCAAATATCACTTTACAGATTTCACGAAAAGAGTGTCAGCAAACAGCTTCCTGAAATCTAAGTTATAGGCCTGTGAGGTGAACTCACATATCAAAAAGAAGTTTCTCAGAAAGCTTCTTTCACGTTTTGAACGGATGAAATTTCCTTTATCAGCCTAGGCCTCAATGCGATCCAAAGAAGCCGTTCTCAGATTCCTCAAAGAAAGTGTTAATGGACTGCTCCAAGAAACCTAAATGTAACTCTTTGCGATGAATTCACACATCACCAAGAAGTTTCTAAGAAAGCTTCTTTTTAGTTTTCATCTGTGGATATTTCCTTTGTCACCGTAAGGTTCATTGCGCTATGAAGTGTCTAATTGCAGACTTAAAGAAAACTGTGATAACAAACTGATCACTGAAGAGAAACTTTTAACTCTGTGAGTTGCATTCACACATGGCAATGCAGTTTCTCAGAAAGCTTCTCTTTAGTTATTATGTAAGGATATTTCGTTTTTCACCATGGGCCCCCATGGGCTACCAAATATCACTTTCCGGAATCCACGAAAAGAGTTTTAGCAAACTGCTTCCTGAAGTCTAAGTTATAAGTCCGTGAGATGAACTCACAGATCAGAAAGAAGTTACTCAGAAGGCTTCTATCACGTTTTGAACGGAAGAAATTTCCTTTATCAGCGTAGGACTCAATGCGATCCAAGGAAGCCCTTCTCAGGTTCCTCATAGGCAGTGTTAATGGACTGCTCCACGAATCATAAGTGTAACTCTGTGAGATGAATTCACACATCACCATGAATTTCTAAGAAAGCTTCCTTCTAGTTTTCATCTGAGGATATTTCCTTTGTCACCGTAAGCTTCATTGCGCTAAGGGATATCCCATTGCAGATTTCCAGAAAACTTAGTTAGCTAACTGATCACTGAAGAGAAACGTGTAACTCTGTGAGTTGCATTCACTCATGGCAATGCAGTTTCTCAGAACGCTTCTTTCCAGTTTTGATCTGGGGATATTTTCTTTTTCACCCTATCCCTCAATGAGCTCCCAAATATATCTCTGCAGAATCCAGGACAACAGTGTTAGCAAACTGTTCCAAGAAGGGAACGGTTGAACTCTGTGTGATGAAGTCACACATCAGAAAGCAATCTCTCAGAAAGCTTCTCTCTAGTTATTATCTGAGGATATATCCTTTTTCACCATGGGCCCTAAGGGCTCCCAAATCTCATTTGGCATATTCCACGAAAAGAGTGTTAGCAAACTGCCTCCTGAGAACTAAGCTGTAACTGCGTTAGAGGAATTCACAGATGACAACGAAGTTTCTCAGAAAGCTTCTTTCACGTTTTTAGGGGAAGAAATTTCCTTTATCAGCGTCGGCATCAATGCGATCCAAGATAGCACTTCTCAGCTTCCTCAAACACAGTGTTAATGGACTGCTCCACGAAACATATGTGTAACTCTGTGAGATGAATTCACACATCAATAAGAAGTTTCTAAGAAAGATTCTTTCTAGTTATCATGTGAGGATATTTCCTTTGTCACCGTAAGCTTCATTGCACTATGAAGTATCTAATTGCAGATTTCCAGAAAACTTCGTTAGCAAACTGATCACTGAAGAGAAACGTGTAAGTCAGTGAGTTGCATTGATTCATGGCAATGCAGTTTCTCAGAAGGCTTCTTTCCAGTTTTGATCTGAGGATATTTCCTTTTTCAGCATAGCCCTCAATGAGCTCCCAAATATACCTTTGCAGAATCCACGACAGCAGTGTTAGCAAACTGTTCCAAGAAGGGAAGGGTGGAACTCTGTGTGATGAAGTCACGCATCAAGAAGCAATCTCTCAGATAGCTTCTATCTATTTATTCTGTGAGGATATTTCCTTTTTCACCATGGGCCCCTTTGGGCTCCCAAATATCACTTTCCAGAATCCACGAAAGGAGTGTTCAGAAACTGCTTCCTGAAGTAGAAGTTATACGTCTGTGAGATGTACTCACAGATCAGAAAGAAGTTTCTCAGAAAGCTTCTTTCACGTTTTGAACGGATGAAAATCCGTTTATCAGCCTAGGCCTCAATGCGATCCAGGGAAGCCCTTCTCAGTTTCCTCAAAGACAGTGTTATTGGACTGCTCCATGAAACATAAATGTAACTTTGTGAGATGAATTCAAACATCACCAAGAAGTTTCTAGGAAAGCTTCTTTCTAGTTTTCATCTGTGGATATTTCCTTTGTCACCGTAAGGTTCATTGCGCTATGAAGTATCGAATTGCAGATTTCCATAAAACTTAGTTAGCAAACTGATCACTGAAGAAAAACGTGTAACTCTGTGAGTTGCATTCACACATGGCAATGCAGTTTCTCAGAAAGCTTCTCTTAATTATTATGTGAGTTTATTTCCTTTTTTACCATAGCCCTCAATGAGCTCCCAAATATACCTTTGCAGAATCCACGACAACAGTGTTAGCAAACTGTTCCAAGAAGAGAATGTGGAACTCTGTGTGATGAAGTCACATATCAGAAAGCTATCTCTCAGAAAGCTTCTCTCTTTTTATTATATGAGATCATTTCCTTTATCACCATGGGCCCCTATGGGCTCCCAAATATCACTTTCCAGAATCCACGAAAAGAGTGTTCGCCATGTGCTTCCTGGAGTCGAAGTTATACGTCTGTGAGATGAAATCACAGATCAGAAAGAAGTTTCTCAGAGGGCTTCTTTCACGATTTGAATGGATGATATTTCTTTTCTCAGCGTAGGCGTCAATGCGATCCAAGAAAGCAATTCTCGTGGTTCCTCAAACACAGTGTCAATGGACTGCTCCATGAAACGTATGTGTAACTCTGTGAGATGAATTCACACATCACCAAGAAGTTTCTAAGAAAGCTTCTTTCTAGTTTTCATCTGAGGATATTTACTTAGTCACCGTAAGCTTCATTGCGCTTAGAGGTATCCCATTGCAGAGTTCCAGAAAACTTAGTTAGCAAACTGATCACTGAAGAGAAACGTGTAACTCTGTGAGTTGCATTCACGCATGGTAATGCAGTTTCTCAGAAAGCTTCTCTTTAGTTATTATGTGAGGATATTTCCTTTTTCACCGTAGCCCTCAATCGGCTCCCAAATATGCCTTTGCAGGATCCACAACAACAGTGTTAGCAAACTGTTCCAAGAGGGGAAGGGTGGAACTCTGTGTGATGAAGTCACACATCAGAAAGCAATCTCTCAGAAAGCTTCTTTGTAGTTATTATGTGAGGATATTTCCTTTTGCATCATGGGCCTCTACGGGCTCCCAAATACCACTTTCCAGCTTCCATGAAAAGAGTGTTAGCCAACTGCTTCCTGAAGTCTAAGTTATAAGTCTTTGACATGAATTCACAGATCAGAAAGAAGTTTCTCAGAAAGCTTCTTTCACGTTTTGAACGGATGAAATTTCCTATATGTGGGTAGGCCTCAATGCGATACAAGGAAGCCCTTCTCAGGTTCCTCAAAGACAGTGTTAACGGACTGCTCCACGAAACATAAGTGTAACTCCGTGAGATGAATTGACACATCACCAAGAAGTTTCTAAGAAAGCTTCTTTCTAATTTTCATCTGAGGATATTTCCTTTGTCACTGTAAGTTTCATTGCGCTAAGAGGTATCCCACTGTAGATTTCCGGAAAACTTAGTTAGCAAACTGATCACTGAAGAGAAACGTGTAACTCTATGAGTTGCATTAACTCATGGCAATGCAGTTTCACAGAAGGCTTCTTTCCAGTTTTGATCTGAGGATATTTCCTTTTTCACCATAGCCCTCAATGTGCTCCCAAATATACCTTTGCAGAATCCACGACAACAGTGTTAGCAAACTGTTCTAAGAAGGGAATGGTGGAACTCTGTGTGATGAAGTCACACGTCAGAATGCAATGTCTCAGAAAGCCTCTCTCTAGTTATAATGTGAGGATATTTCCTGTTTCACCATGGGCCCCTATGGGCTCCCAAATATCACTTTCCAGAATCCACGAAAAGATTGTTCGCTAACTGCTTCCAGAAGTCTAAGTTATACGTCTGTGAGATGAACTCACAGATCAGAAAGAAGTTTCTCAGAAAGCTTCTCTTTCTTTAATATGTGAGGATATTTCCTTTTTCACCACGGTTCCCTAAGGGATTCCAAATATCACTTTCCAGAATCCACGAAAAGAGTGTTCGCAAACTGCTTCCTGAAGTCGAAGATATACGTCTGTGAGATGAACTCACAGATCAGATAGAAGTTTCTCAAAACGCTTCTTTCACGTGTTGAACGGATGAAATTTCCTTTATCAACGTAGGCCTCAATGCGATCCAAGGAAGCCTTTCTCAGGTTCCTCAAAGACCGTGTTAATGGACTCCTCCACGAAACATAACTGTATCTCTGTGACATGAATTCACACATCACCAAGAAGTTTCTAAGAAAGCTTCTTTCTAGTTTTCATCTGTGGATATTTCCTTTGTCACCGTAATTTTCATTGCGCAATGAAGTATCACATTGCTGATTTCCAGAAAACTGTGTTAACAAACTGATCACTGAAGAGAAACGTGTAACTCTGTGAGTTGCATTCACACATGGCAATGCAGTTTCTCAGAAAGCTTCTCTTTAGTTATTATGTGAAGTTATTTCCTTTTTCACCATAGCCCTCAATGAACTCCCAAATATACCTTTGCAGAATCCACGACAACAGTGTTAGCAAACTGTTCCAAGAAGGGAATGTGGAACTCGGTGTGATGAAGTCACATATCAGAAAGCAATCTCTCAGAAAGCTTCTCTATAGTTATTATGTGAGGATATTTCCTTTTTCACCATGGGCCCCCATGGGCTTCCAAATATCACTTTCCAGAATCCACGAAAAGAGTGTTCGCAAACTGCTTCCTGAAGTCTAAGTTATACGTCTGTGAGATGAACTCACAGATCAGAAAGAAGTTTCTCAGAAGGCTTCTTTCCAGTTTTGATCTGAGGATTTTTCCTTTTTCACCGTAGTCCTCAAGAGCTCCCAAATATACCTTTGCAGAATCCACGACAACAGTGTTAGCAAACTGTTCCAAGAAGGTAAGGGTGGAAATCTGTGTGATGAAGTCACACATCAGAAAGCAATCTCTCAGAATGCTTCTCTCTAGTTATTATGTGAGGATATTTCCTTTTTCACCATAGCCCGCAATGAGCTCCAAAATATAACTTTGCAGAATCCACGACAACAGAGTTAGCAAACTGTTCCAAGTACGGAAACGTGGAACTTTATGTGATGAAATCACACATCAGAAAGCAATCTCTCAGAAAGCTTCTCTCTAGTTATTATCTGAGGATATTTCCTTTTTCACCATGGACCCCTAAGGGCTTCCAAATCTCACTTTGCAGATTCCACGAAAAGAGTGTTAGCAAACTGCTTTCTGAGACATAAGCTGTAACACTGAGAGAGGAATTCACAGATCACAAAGAAGTTTCTCAGGAAGCTTCTTTCACGTTTTGAACTGATGATATTGCCTTTACCAGCGTAGGCCTTAATGCGATCCAAATAAGTCCTTCTCAGGATCCTCAAAGACAGTGTTAATGAAATGCTACATGAAACATAAGTGTAATTCCGTGATATGAATTCACACATCACAAAGAAATTTCTAACAGAGCTTCTTTCTAGTTTTCATATGAGGATATTTCCTTTGTCACCGTAAGCTTCATTGCGTTCTGAAGTATCCCATTGCAGTTTTCCAGAAAACTATGTTAGCAAACTGAACCCTGAGGAGAAACGTGTAACTCTCTGAGTTGCATGCACACATCGAAATGCAGTTTCTCCGAAGGCTTCCTTCCAGTTTTGATCTGGGTATATTTCCTTTTTCACCATAGTCCTCAGTGAGCTCCCAATTATCACTTTGCAGAACACAAGATAACAGAGTTTGCGAAGTCTTCAAAGAAAGGAAGGTTGGAATTTCGTGATGAAGTCACACATCAGTAAGCAATCTCTGAGAAAGCTTCTCTCTAGTTATTATCTGTGGATATTTCCTTTTTCACCATGGGACCCTAAGGCCTCCCAAATCTCAATTGGCAGATTCCACGAAAGGAGTGTTAGCAAACTGCTTCCTGAGAACTACGTTGTAACTCTGTGAGAGGAATTCACAGATCACAAAGAAGTTTCTCAGAAAGCCTCTTTCACGTTTTCAACTGATGATATTTCCTTTATCAGTGAAGGCCTCAATGCGATCCAAAGAAGTCCTTCTCAGGTTCCTCAAACACAGTGTTAATGGACTGCTGCATGAAACATAAGTGTAATTCTGTGAGATGCATTCACACTTCACCGAGAAGTTTCTAATAGAGCTTCTTTCTAGTTTTCATCTGAGGATATTCCCTTTGTCACCGTAAGCTTCATTGCGTTCAGAAGTATCGCATTGTAGATTTCCAGAAAACTATGTTATCAAACTGAGCACAGAGGAGAAACGTGTAACTCTGTGAGTTGCATTCACACATCGAAATGCAGTTTCTCAGAAGGCTTCCTTCCAGTTTTGATCTGGGTATATTTCTTTTTCACCATAGTCCTCAGTGAGCTCCCAATTATCACTTTGAAGAACACAAGATAACAGAGTTAGGAAACTCTTCAAGGAAGGGAAGGGTGGAACTTTGGGTGATGAAGTCACACATCAGAAAGCAATCTCTCATAAAGCTTCTTTCTAGTTATTATCTGAGTCTATTTCCTTTTTCACCATAGGCCCCTATGGGCTCCCAAATCTCATTTGGCAGGTTCCACGAAAAGAGTGTAAGCAAACTGCTTCCTGAGAACTACGATGGAAGTCTGTGAGAGGAATTCACAGATCACATAGAAGTTTCTCAGAAAGTTTCTTTCACCTTTTGAACTGATGATATTTCCTTTATCAGCGTAGGCCTCTATGCGATCCAAAGAAATCCTTCTCAGGTTCCTCAAAGACAGTGTTAATGGACTCCTGCATGAAACATAAGTGTAATTCTGTGAGATGAATTCACACATCAAAAAGAACTTTGTAACAAAGCTTCTTTCTTGTTTTCATCTGAGGATTTTTCCTTTCTCACCGTAAGCTTAATTGCGTTCAGAAGTATCCCATTGCAGATTTCCAGAAAACTGTGTTAGCAAACTGAAAACTGAAGAGAAACGTGTCAGTCTGTGAGATGCATTCACACATCGAAATGCAGTTACTCAGAAGGCTTCTTTCCGGTTTTGATCTGAGGATATTTCCTTCTTCACCATAGCCCTCAGTGAGCTCCCAAATATCACCTTGCAGCACACAAGTAACAGACTTAGCAAACTTGTTTCAAGAAGGGAAGAGTGGAACTCTATGTGACGAAGTCACACATCACAAAGCAATCTCTCAGAAAGCTTCTCTCTAGTTATTATCTGAGGATATTTCCTTTTTCACCAATGGGCCCCTATGGGCTCTCAAATCTCGTTTGGCAGATTCCACGAAAAGAGTGTTAGCAAACTGCCTCCTGAAAATTAAGCTGTAACTCCGTGAGAGGAATTCACAGATCACAAAGAAGTTTCTCAGAAAGCTTCTTTCACGTTTTGAACGGGTGATATTTCCTTTACCAGCGTAGGCCTCAATGCGATCCAAAGAAGTCCTTCTCAGGTTCCTCAAATACAATATTAATGGACTGCTGCATGAAACAGAAGTGTAATTCCGTGAGATGAATTCCCACAGCACCAAGAAGTTTCTAAGAAAGCTTCTTTCTAGTTTTCATCTGAGGATATTTCCTTTGTAACCGTAAGCTTCATTGCGTTCTGAAGTATCCCATTGCAGGTTTCCAGAAAACTGTGTTAGCAAACTGAACACTGAAGAGAAACGTGTAAATCTGTGAGTTGCATTCACTTATTGAAATGCAGTTTCTCAAAAGGCTTCTTTCCAGTTTTGATCTTAGGATATTTCCTTTTTCACCATAGTCCTCAGTGAGCTCCCAATTATCACTTTGTAGAACACAAGATAACAGAGTTAGCAAAGTCTTCAAGGAAGGGAAGGGTGGAATTTTGGGTGATGAAGTCACACATCAGAAAGCAATCTCTCAGAAAGCTTCTTTCTAGTTATTATCTGAGGTTATTTCCTTTTTCACCATGGGCCCCTATGGGCTCCCAAATCTCATTTGGTAGGTTCCACGAAAAGAGTGTCAGCAAACTGCTTCCTGAGAACTACGATGTAAGTCTGTGAGAGGAATTCACAGACCACAAAGAAGTTTCTCCGAAAGCCTCTTTCACCTTTTGAACTGATGATATTTCCTTTATCAGGGTAGGCCTCAATGCGATCCAAAGAAATCCTTCTCAGGTTCCTCAAAGACAGTGCTAATGGACTCCTGCATGAAACATAAGTGTAATTCTGTGAGATGAATTCACACATCAACAAGAACTTTGTAACAAAGCTTCTTTCTTGTTTTCATCTGAGGATTTTTCCTTTGTCACCGTAAACTTCATTGCGTTCAGAAGTATCCCATTGCAGATTTCCAGAAAACTGTGTTAGCAAACTGAACACTGAAGAGAAACGTTTCACTCTGTGAGATGCATTCACACATCGAAATGCCATTACTCAGAAGGCTTCTTTCCGGTTTTGATCTGAGGATATTTCCTTTTTCACCATAGCCCACAGTGAGCTCCCAAATATCACCTTGAAGAACCCAAGTTAACAGAGTTTGCAAACTCTTCCAAGAAGGGAAGGGTGGAACTCTGTGTGATGAAGTCAAACATCAGAAAGCAATCTCTCAGAAAGCTTCTCTCTAGTTATTATCTGAGGATATTTGCTTTTTCTCCATGGGCACCTAAGGGCTCCTAAATCTCATTTGGCAGATTCCACCAAAGAGTGTTAGCAAACTGCTTCCTGAGAACTAAGCTATAACTCTGTGAGAGGAATTGACAGATCACAAAGAAGTTTCTCAGAAAGCTTCTTTCACGTTTTCAACTGATGATATTTCCTTTACCAGTGTAGGCCTCAATGAGATCCAAAGGAGTCCTTCTCAGGTTCCTCAAAGACAGTGTTAATGGACTCCTACATCATACATGAGTGTAATTCTTTGAGATGAACTCACACATCTCCAAGAAGTTTCTAACAGAGCTCCTTTCTAGTTTTCATCTGAGGATATTTCCTTTGTCACCGTAAGCTTCATTGCGTTCTGAAGTATCCCATTGCAGGTTTCCAGAACACTATGTTAGCAAGCTGAACACTGAGGAGAAACTTGTAACTCTCTGAGTTGCATGCACACATCGAAATGCAGTTCCTCCGAAGGCTACCTTCCAGTTTTGATCTGGGTATATTTTCTTTTTCACCATAGTTCTCAGTGAGCTCCCAATTATCACTTTGTAGAACACAACATAACAGAGTTAGTAAACTCTTCAAAGAAAGGAAGGTTGGAATTTCGTGATGAAGTCACACGTCAGTAAGCAATCTCTGAGAAAGTTTCTCTATAGTTATTATCTGAGGATATTTCCTTTTTCACCATGGGCCCCTAAGGGCTCCCAATCTCACCTTGCAGATTCCACGAAAAGAGTGTTAGCAAACTGCTCCCTGAGAACTAAGTGGTAAAATTGTGATAGGAATTCACAGATCACAAAGAAGTTTCTCAGAAAGTTTCTTTCACGTTTTGAAGTGATTATATTTCCTTTATCAGCGTAGGCCTCAATGCGATCCAAAGAAGTCCTTCTCAGGATCCTCAAACACAGTGTTAATGGACTGCTGCATGAAACATAAGTGTAATTCTGGGAGATGTATTCACACATCACCGAGAAGTTTCTAATAGAGCTTCTTTCTAGTTTTCATCTGAGGATATTTCCTTTGTCACCGTAAGCTTCATTGCGTTCAGAAGTATCCCACTGCAGATTTCCAGAAAACTAAGTTAGCAAACTGAACACGGAGGAGAAACGTGTAACTCTGTGAGTTGCATTCACTCATCGAAATGCAGTTTCTCAGAAGGCTTCCTTCCAATTTTGATCTGAGGATATTTCCTTCTTCACCATAGCCCGCAGTGAGCTCCCAAATATCACTTTGCAGCACACAAGGTAACAGAGTTTGCAAATTGTTACAAGAAGGGAAGAGTGGAACTCTGTGTGACGAAGTCACACATTAGAAAACAACCTCTCAGAAAGCTTCTCTCTAGTTATTATCTGAGGATATTTCCTTTTTCACCAAGGGCCCCTATGGGCTCCCAAATCTCATTTGGCAGATTCCACGAAAAGAGTGTTAGCAAACTGCCTCCTGAGAACTAAGCTGTAACTCCATGAGAGGAATTCACAGATCACAAAGAAGTTTCTCAGAAAGCTTCTTTCACGTTTTGAACGGGTGATATTTCCTTTACCAGTGTAGGCCTCAATACGATCCAAAGAAGTCCTCCTCAGATTCCTCAAAGACTGTATTAATGGACTGCTGCATGAAACAGAGGTGTAATTCTGTGAGATGAATTGCCACAGCACCAAGAAGTTTCTAAGAAAGCTTCTTTCTAGTTTTCATCAGAGGATATTTCCTTTGTCACCGTAAGCTTCATTGCATTCAGAAGTATCCCATTGCAGATTTCCAGAAAGCTGTGTTAGCAAACTGAACACTGAAGAGAAACGTGGAAATCTGTGAGTTGCATTCATACATTGAAATGCAGTTTCTCAGAGGGCTTCTTTCCAGTTTTGATCTGAGGATATTTCCTTTTTCACCATAGACCTCAGTGAGATCCCAAATATCACTTTGCAGAACACAAGATAACAGAGTTAGCAATCTGTTCCAAGAAGCGAAGGGTGGAACTCTGTTTGATGAAGTCACACATCAAAAAGCAATCTCTCAGCAAGCTTCTCTGTAGTTATTATCTCAGCATATTTCCTTTTTCACCATGGGCCCCTATGGGCTCCCAAATCTCGCTTGGCAGATTCCCCGAAAAGAGCGTTAGCAAACAGCTTCTTGAGAACTAAGCTGTAACTCTGTGAGAGGAATTCACAGATCACAAAGAAGTTTCTCAGAAAGTTTCTTTCACGTTTTGAACTGATGATATTTCCTTTATCAGCGTAGGCCTCAATGCGATCCAAAGAAGACCTTCTCAGGTTCCTCAAAGACAGTGTTAATGGAATGCTGCACGAAAAATAAGTGTAACTTTGTGAGATGAATTCACACGTCTCCAAGAAGTTCCTAAGAAAGCTTCTTTCTAGTTTTCATCTGAGGATATATCCTGTGTCACCGTAAGCTTCATTGCGTTCAGAAGTATCCCATTGCAAATATCCAGAAAACTGTGTTAGCAAACTGAATACTGAAGAGAAACGTGTAACACTGTGAGTTGCATTCACACATTGAAATGCAGTTTCTCAGAAGGCTTCTTTCCAGTTTTCATCTCAGGATATTTCCTTTTTCAACGTAGCCTTCAGTGAGCTCCCAAATATCACTTTGCAGAACACAAGATAACAGAGTTAGCAAACTATTCCAAGAAGCGAAGGGTGGAACTTTGTGTGATGAAGTCACACATCAGAAAGCAATCCCTCAGAAAGCTTCTCTCTAGTTGTTATCTGAGGATATTTCCTTTTTCACCATGGGCCCCTATGGGCTCCCAAATCTCATTTGGCAGATTCCACGATAAGAGTGTTAGCAAACTGCTTACTGAGAACTAAGTTGTAACACTGTGAGAGTCATTCAGAGATCACAAAGAAGTTTCTCAGAAAGCTTATTTCATGTTTTGAACTGATGATATTTCCTTTACCAGCGTAGGCCTCAATGCGATCCAAAGAAGTCCTTCTCAGGTTCCTCAAAGACAGTGTTAATAGACTGCTGCATGAAACATAAGTGTAATTCTGTGAGATGTATTCGCACATCACCAAGAAGTTTCCAACAGGGCTTCTTTTTACTTTTCATCTGAGGATATTTCCATTGTCACCGTTAGCTTCATTGCGTTCAGGAGAATCCCATTGCAGATGTCC
Organism: Rhinopithecus roxellana; assembly: GCF_007565055.1. Taxonomy (NCBI): domain Eukaryota; kingdom Metazoa; phylum Chordata; class Mammalia; order Primates; family Cercopithecidae; genus Rhinopithecus; species Rhinopithecus roxellana. Next base: position 109,067,666 of record NC_044552.1, on the reverse strand, counting down.
AGAAAACTGTGTTAGCAAACAGATCACTGAAAAGAAACGTGTAACATTGTGAGTTGCATTCACACATAGAAATGCAGTTTCTCAGAAGGCTTCTTTCCAGTTTTCATCTGAGGATATTTCCTTTTCACCATATCCCTAAGTGAGCTCCCAAAGATCACTTTGCAGAACACAAGATAACAGAGTTAGCAAACGGTTCCAAGTAGGGACGGGTCAACTCTGTGTGATGAAGTCACACATCACAAAGCGATCTCTCAGAAAGCTTCTCTCTAGTTATTATCTGAAGATATTTCCTTTTTCACCAAGGGCCCCTATGGGCTCCAAATCTCACTTGGAATATTCCACGAAAAGAGTGTTAGCAAACTACTTCCTGAGAACTAAGCTGTAGTCTGTGAGAGGAATTCAAAGATCACAAAGAAGTTTCTCAGAAAGCTTCTTTCACGTTTTGAACGAGTGATATTTCCTTTACCAGCGTAGGCCTCAATGCGATCCAAAGAAGTCCTTCTCAGGTTCCTCAAAGACAGTATTAATGGACTGCTGCATGAAACAGAGGTGTAATTCTGTGAGATGAATTCACACAGCACCAAGAAGTTTCTAAGAAAGCTTCTTTCTAGTTTTCATCTGAGGATATTTCCTTTGTCACCGTAAGATTCATTGCGTTCAGAAGTATCAAATTGCAGATTTCCAGAAAACTGTGTTAGCAAACTGAACACTGAAGAGAAACGTGTAACTCTGTGAGTTGCATTCACACATTGAAATGCAGTTTCTCAGAAGCCTTCTTTCCAGTTTTGATCTGAGGATATTTCCTTTTTCACCATAGACCTCAGTGAGATCCCAAATATCACTTTGCAGAACACAAGATAACAGAGTTAGCAATCTGTTCCAAGAAGGGAAGGGTGGAACTCTGTGTGATGAAGTCACACATCAAAAAGCAATCTCTCAGCAAGCTTCTCTCTAGTTATTATCTCAGCATATTTCCTTTTACACCATGGGCCCCTATGGGCTCCCAAATCTCGCTTGGCAGATTCCCCGAAAAGAGCGTTAGCAAACTGCTTCCTGAGAACTAAGCTGTAACTCTGTGAGAGGAATTCACAGATCACAAAGAAGTTTCTCAGAAAGTTTCTTTCACGTTTTGAACTGTGATATTTCCTTTATCAGCGTAGGCCTCAATGCGATCCAAAGAAGTCCTTCTCAGGTTCCTCAAAGACAGTGTTAATGGAATGCTGCACGAAAAATAAGTGTAACTTTGTGAGATGAATTCACACGTCACCAAGAAGTTCCGAAGAAAGCTTCTTTCTAGTTTTCATCTGAGGATATATCCTGTGTCACCGTAAGCTTCATTGCGTTCAGAAGTATCCCATTGCAAATTTCCAGAAAACTGTGTTAGCAAACTGAATACTGAAGAGAAACGTGTAACACTGTGAGTTGCATTCACACATTGAAATGCAGTTTCTCAGAAGGCTTCTTTCCAGTTTTCATCTCAGGATATTTCCTTTTTCAACGTAGCCCTCAGTGAGCTCCCAAATATCACTTTGCAGAACACAAGATAACAGAGTTAGCAAACTCTTCCAAGAAGGGAAGGGTGGAACTCTGTGTGATGAAGTCACACATCAGGAAGCAATCTCTCAGAAAGCTTCTCTCTAGTTATTATGTGAGGATATTTCCTTTTTCATCCTGGGCCCCGATGGGCTCCCAAATATCACATTCCAGATTCCACGAAAAGAGTGCTTGGAAACTACTTCCTGAAGTCTAAGTTATAAGTCTGTGAGATGAACTCACAGATCAGAAAGAAGTTTCTCAGAAGGCTTCTTTCACGTTTTAAATGGATGAAATTTCCTTTATCAGCGTAGGCCTCAATGTGATCCAAGAAAGTACTTCTCTGGTTCCTCAAAGACAGTGTTAATGTACTGCTGCACAAAACATAAGTGTAACTCTGTGAGATGAATTCACACATCACCAAGAAGTTTCGTAGAAAGCTTCTTTCTAGTTTTCATCTGTGGATATTTCCTTTGTCACCGTAAGGTTCATTGCGCTATGAAGTATCTAATTGCAGATTTCCAGAAACCTGTGTTAACAAACTGCTCACTGAAGAGAAACGTGTAACTCTGTGAGTTGCATTCACACATTGCAATGCAGTTTCTCACAAAGCTTCTTTTTAGTTATTATGTGAGGATATTTCCTTTTCCATCATTGGTCCCTATGGGCTCCCAAATATCACTTTCCAGATTCCACGAAAACAGTGTTAGCGAACTGCTTCCTGGAGTCTAAGTTATAATTCAGTGAGATGAAATCCCAGATCAGAAAGAAGTTTCTCAGAAAGCTTCTGTTTAGATATTATGTGAGGACAATTCCTTTTTCTCCGTAGACCTCAATGAGTTCCCAAATATAACTTTGCAGAATCCACGACAACAGTGTTAGCAAAATGTTCCAAGAAGGGGAGGGTGGAACTCTGTGTGATGAAGTCACACATCAGAAAGCAATCTATCAGAAAATTTCTCTGTATTTATTATGTGAGGATATTTCCTTTTTCATGATGGGCTCCTATTGGCTCCAAAATATCACACTCCAGATTCCACGAAAAGAATGCCAGCAAACTGCTTCCTGAAGTCTAAGTTATAAGTCTGTGAGATGAACTCACAGGTCAGAAAGAAGTTTCTCAGAAGGCTTCTTTCACGTTTTAAACGGATGATATTTCCTTTTTCAGCGTAGGCCTCAATGCGATCCAAAGAAGCCCTTCTCAGTTTCCTCAAAGACAGTATTAATGGACTGCTCCATGAAACAAAAGTGGAACTCTGTGAGATGAATTCACACATCACCAAGAAGTTTCTAAGAAAGATTCTTTCTAGTTTTCATCTGTGGATATTTCCTTTGTCACCGTAAGCTTCATTGCGCTATGAAGTATCTAATTGCAGATTTCCAGAAAACTTAGTTAGCAAACTGATCACTGAAGAGAAAAGTGAAACTCAGTGACTTGCATTCACTCATGGCAATGCAGTCTCTCAGAAGGCTTCTTTCCAGTTTTAATCTGTGTATACTTCCTTTTTCACCATAGCCCTCAATGAGCTCCCAAATATACCTTTGCAGAATCCATGACAACAGTGTTAGCAAACTGTTCCAAGAAGGGAAGTGTGGAACTCTGTGTGATGAAGCCACACATAAGAAAGGAATCTCTCAGAAAGCTTCCCTCTAGTTATTATGTGAGGATATTTCCTTTTTCAACATGGTCCCCTATGGGCTCCCTAATATCACTTTGCAGATTCCACAAAAAGTGTGTTCGCAAACTGCTTCCTGAAGTCTAAGTTATACGTCTGTGAGATGAACTCACATATCAGAAAGACGTTTCTCAGAAAGCTTCTATTTAGTTATTATGTAAGGATATTTCCTTTTTCACCATAGCCCTCAATGAGCTCCCAAATATACCTTTGCAGAATCCACGACAACTGTGTTAGCAAACTGTTCCAAGAAGGGAAGTGTGGAACTCTGTGTGATGAAGTCACACTTCAGAAAGCAATCTCTCAGAAAGCTTCTCTCTAGTTATTATGTGAGGATATTTCCTTTTTCATCATGGGCTCATATGGGCTCCCAAATATCACTTTCTACATTCCACGAAAAGAGTGTTCGCAAACTGCTTCCTGAAGTCTAAGTCATAAGTCTGTGAGATGAAATCACAGATCAGAAAGAAGTTTCTCAGAAGGCTTCTTTCACGTTTTGAACAGATGATATTTCCTTAATCAGCGTAGGCCTCAATGCGATCCAAGGAAGCCCTTCTCAGGATCCTCAAAGACAGTGTTAATGGACTGCTCCAGGAAAAATAAGTGTAACTCTGTGAGATGAATTCACACATCTCCAAGAAGTTTCTAAGAAAGCTTCTTTCTAATTTTCATCTGAGGATATTTCCTTTGTCACTGTAAGGTTCATTGCGCGATGAAGCATCTAATTGCAGATTTCCAGAAAACTGTGTTAACAAACTTATCACTGAAGAGAAACGTGTAACTCTGTGAGTTGCATTCACACATGGCAATGCAGTTTCTCAGAAGGCTTCTCTTTAGTTTTTATGTGAGGATATTTCCTTTTTCATCATAGCCCTCAATGAGCTCCCAAATATACCTTTGCAGTATCCACGACAACAGTGTTAGCAAACTATTCCAAGAAGGGAAGGGTGGAACTCTTTGTGATGAACTCACACATCAGAAAGCAATCTCTCAGAAAGCTTCTCTCTAGTTATTATGTGAGGATATTTCCTTTTTCATCATGGGCCCCTATGGGCTCCCAAATATCACATTCCAGATTCCTCGAAAAGAGGGCTTGGAAACTGCTTCCTGAAGTCTAAGTTATAAGTCTGTGAGATGAACTCACAGATCAGAAAGAAGTTTCTCAGAAGGCTTCTTTCACGTTTTGAATGGATGAAATTTCCTTTATCCGCGTAGGCCTCAATGTGATCCAAGGAAGTACTTCTCAGGTTCCTCAAAGACAGTGTTAATGGACTGCTGCACAAAACATAAGTGTAATTCTGTGAGATGAATTCACACATCACCAAGAAGTTTCTAAGAAAGCTTCTTTCTAGTTTTCATCTGAGGATATTTCCTTTGTCACCGTAAGATTCATTGCGCTATGAAGTATCTCATTGAAGATTTCCAGAAAACATATTTAGCAAACCGATCACTGAAGAGAAATGTGTAACGCTGTGAGTTGCATTCATTCATGGCAATGCTGTTTATCAGAAGGCTTCTTTACAGTTTTGATCTGAGGATATTTCCTTTTACACCATAGCCCTCAATGAGCTCCCAAATATACCTTTGCAGAATCCACGACAACAGTGTTAGCAAACTGTTCCAAGAAGGGAAGTGTGGAACTCTGTGTGATGAAGTCACACATCAGAAAGCAATCTCTCAGAAAGCTTCTCTGTAGTTATTATGTGAGGATATTTCCTTTTTCACCATGGGCCCCTATGGGCTCCCAAGTATGACTGTCCAATATCCACGAAAAGAGTGTTCGCAAACTGCCTCCTGAAGTCTAAGTTATACCTTTGTGAGATGAACTCACAGATCAGAAAGAAGTTTCTCAGAAAGCTTCTTTCACGTTTTGAACGGTTGAAATTTCGTTTTTCAGTGTAGGCCTCAATGCGATCCAAGGAAGCCCTTCTCAGGTTCCTCAAAGACAGTGTTAATGGACTGCTCCACAAAACATAAGTGTAACTCTGTGAGATGAATTCACACATCACCAAGAAGTTTCTAAGAAAGCTTTATTCTAGTTTTCATCTGAGGATATTTCCTCTGTCACCGTAAGCTTCATTGCGCTAAGAGGTATCCCGTTGCAGATTTCCAGATAACTTCGTTAGCAAACTGAGCACTGAAGAGTAACGTGTCACTCTGTGAGTTGCATTCACTCATGGCAATGCAGTTTCTCAGAAGGCTTCTTTCCAGTATTGATCCGAGGATATTTCCTTTTTCACCTTAGCCCTCAATCAGCTCCCAAATATACATTTGCAGAATCCACAACAACAGTGTTAGCAAACTGTTCCAAGAAGGGAAGGGTGGAACTCTGTGTGATGAAATCACACATCAGAAAACAATCTCTCAGAAAGCTTCTCTCTAGTTATTATGTGAGGATATTTCCTTTTTCATCATCGGCCCCTATGGGCTCCCAAATATCACTTTCCAGATTCCACGAAAAGAGTTTTAGCAAACTCCTTCCTGAAATCTAAATTATAAGTCTGTGAGATGAAAAGACAGATCAGAAAGAAGTTTCTCAGAAATCTTCTCTTACGTTTTGAATGGATGAAATTTCCTTTATCAGCGAAGGCCTCAATGCGATCCAAGGAAGCCCTTCTCAGGTTCCTCAAAGACAGTGTTAATGGAGTGCTCCATGAAACATAAGTGTAACTCTGTGAGATGAATTCACACATCACCAAGAAGTTTCTATGAAAGCTTCTTTCTAGTTTTCATCTGTGGATATTTCCTTTGTCACCGTAAAGTTCATTGTGCTATGAACTATCTAATTCCAGATTTCCAGAAAACAGTGTTGACAAACTGATCACTGAAGAGAACCATGTATCTCTGGGAGTTGCATTCACACATGGCAATGCAGTTTCTCACAAAGCTTCTCTTTAGTTATTATGTGAGGATATTTCCTTTTCACCATAGCCCTGAATGAGCTCCCAAATATACCTTTGCAGAATCCACGACAACAGTGTTAGCAAACTGTTCCAAGAAGGAAAGTGTGGAACTCTTCGTGCTGAAGTCACACATCAGAAAGCAATGTCACAGAAAGCTTCTCTCTAGTTATTATGTGAGGGTATTTCCTTTTCCACCATGGGCCCCTATGGGCTCCCAAATATCTCTTTCCAAAATCCACGAAAAGAGTGTTCGCAAACTGATTCCTGAAGTCTAAGTTATAAGTCTGTGAGATGAACTCACAAATCAGAAGGAAGTTTCTCAGAATGCTTCTTTCACTTATTGAACGGATGAAATTTCCTTTATTAGCGTGCCCTCAATGCGATCCAAGGAAGCCCTTCTCAGGTTCCTCAAAGACAGTGTTAATGGACTGCTCAACGAAACATAAGTGTAACTCTGTGAGATGAATTCACACATCACCAAGAAGTTTCCTAGAAAGCTTCTTTCTAGTTTTCATCTGTGGATATTTCCTTTGTCATCGTAAGGTTCATTGCGCTATGAAGTATCTAATTGCAGATTTCCAGAAACCTGTGTTAACAAACTGCTCACTGAAGAGAAACGTGTAACTCTGAGCGTTGCATTCACACATTGCAATGCAGTTTCTCACAAAGCTTCTCTTTAGTCATTATGTGAGGATATTTCCTTTTTCATCATGGGTCCCTATGGGCTCCCAAATATCACTTTCCAGATTCCACGAAAACAGTGTTAGCGAACTGCTTCCTGGAGTCTAAGTTATAAGTCAGTGAGATGAAATCACAGATCAGAAAGAAGTTTCTCAGAAAGCTTCTATTTAGATATTATGTGAGGATATTTCCTTTTTCACCATAGACCTCAATGAGTTCCCAAATATAGCTTTGCAGAATCCATGACAAGAGTGTTAGCAAACTGTTCCAAGAATGGAAGGGTGGAACTCTGTGTGATGAAGTCACACATCAGAAAGCAATCTATCAGAAAACTTCTCTATAGTTATTATGTAAGGATATTTCCTTTTTCATCATGGGCTCCTAAGGGCTCCAAAATATCACATTTCAGATTCCACGAAAAGAATGCTAGCAAACTGCTTCCTGAAGTCTAAGTTATAAGTCTGTGAGATGAACTCACAGATCAGAAAGAAGTTTCTCAGAATGCTTCTTTAACGTTTGAACGCATGATATTTCCTTTTTCAGCGTAGGCCTCAAAGCGATCCAAAGAAGCCCTTCTCAGGTTCCTCAAAGACAGTATTAATGGACTGGTCCACGAAACATAAGTGTAACTCTGTGAGATGAATTCACACATCACCAAGAACTTTCTAAGAAAGATTCTTTCTAGTTTTCATCTGTGGATATTTCCTTTGTCACCATAAGCTTCATTGCGCTATGAAGTATCTAATTGCAGATTTCCAGAAAACTTAGTTAGCAAACTGATCACTGAAGAGAAACGTGTAACTCAGTGACTTGCATTCACTCATGGCAAAGCAGTTTCTCAGAAGGCTTCTTTCCAGTTTTGATCTGCGGATATTTCCTTTTTCACCATAGCCCTCAATGAGCCCCCAAATATACCTTTGCAGAATCCATGACAACAGGGTTAGCAAACTGTTCCAAGAAGGGAAGGGTGGAACTCTGTGTGATGAAGTCACAAATCAGAAAGCAATCTCTCAGAAAGCTTCTCTCTAGTTATTATGTGAGGATATTTCCTTTTTCTCCATGGGCCCTTATGGGCCCCCAAATATCACTTTACAGATTCCACAAAAAGAGTGTTAGCAAACTCCTTCCTGAAGTCTAAGTTATAAGTCTGTGAGATGAACTCACAGATCAGAAAGAAGTTTCTCAGAAAGCTTCTTTCACGTTTTGAATGGATGAAATTTCCTTTATCAGCATAGGCCTCAATGCGATCCAACCAAGCCGTTCTCAGATTCCTCAAAGACAGAGTTAATGGACTCCTCCACGAAACATAAGTGTAACTCTGTGAGATGAATTCACACATCACCAAGAAGTTGCTAAGAAAGCTTCTTTCTTCTTTTCATCTGTGGATAATTCCTTTGTCACCGTAAGGTTCATTGCGCTATGAAGTATCGAATTGCAGATTTCCAGAAAATTGTGTTAACAAACTGATCACTGAAGAGAAACGTGTATCTCTGTGAGTTGCATGCACACATGACAGTGCTGTTTCTCAGAAAGCTTCTCTTTAGTTATTATGTGAGGATATTTCCTTTTTCACCATAGCCCTCAATGAGCTCCCAAATATACCTTTGCAGAATCCACGACAACAGTGTTAGCAAACTGTTCCAAGAAGGAAAGGGTGGAACTCTGTGTGATGAAGCCACACATCAGAAAGGAATCTCTCAGAAAGCTTCTCTCTAGTTATTATGTGAGGATATTTCCTTTTTCAACATGGGCCTTTATGGGCTCCTAAATATCAGTTTACAGATTCCACGAAAAGAGTGTTAGCAAACTGCTTCCTGAAGTCTAAGTTATAAGTCTGTGAGATGAACTGACAGATCAGAAAGACGTTTCTCAGAAAGCTTCTTTCACGTTTTGAACTAATGAAATTTCCTTTATCAGCGTAGGCCTCAATGCGATCCAAAGAAGCCGTTTTCAGATTCCTCAAAGACAGGGTTAATGGACTGCTCCACGAAACATAAGTGTAACTCTGTGAGATGAATTCACACATCACCAAGAAGTTGCTAAGAAAGCTTCTTTCTTGTTTTCATCTGTGGATAATTCCTTTGTCACCGTAAGGTTCATTGCGCTATGAAGTATCGAATTGCAGATTTCCAGAAAATTGTGTTAACAAACTGATCACTGAAGAGAAACGTGTATCTCTCTGAGTTGCATTCACACATGACAGTGCTGTTTCTCAGAAAGCTTCTCTTTAGTTATTATGTGAGGATATTTCCTTTTTCACCGTAGCCCTCAATGAGCTCCCAAATATACCTTTGCAGAATCCACGACAACAGTGTTAGCAAACTGTTCCAAGAAGGAATGGGTGGAACTCTGTGTGATGAAGCCACACATCAGAAAGGAATTTCTCAGAAAGCTTCTCTCTAGTTATTATGTGAAGATATTTCCTTTTTCAACATGGGGCCCTATGGGCTCCCAAATATCACTTTACAGATTCCACGAAAAGAGTGTTAGCAAACTGCTTCCTGAAGTCTAAGTTAAAAGTCTGTGAGATCAACTCACAGATCAGAAAGAAGTTTCTCAGAAAGCTTCTTTCACGTTTTGAACGATGAAATTTCCTTTATCAGCGTAGGAATCAATGCGATCCAAAGAAGCCGTTCTCAGATTCCTCAAAGACAGTGTTAATGGACTGCTCCACGAAACATAAGTGTAACTCTGTGAGATGAATTCACACATCACCAAGAACTTTCTAAGAAAGCTTCTTTCTAGTTTTCATCTGTGGATATTTCCTTTGTCACCGTAAGGTTCATTGCGCTATGAAGTATCTAATTGCAGATTTCCAGAAGACTGTGTTAAAATAATGATCACTGAGGAGAAACGTGTAACTCTGTGAGTTGCATTCACACATGGCAATGCAGTTTCTCAGAACGCTTCTCTTTAGTTATTATGTGAGGATATTTCCTTTTTCACCGTTGCCCTCAATGAGCTCCCGAATATACCTTTGCAGAATCCACGACAACAGTGTTAGCAAACTGTTCCAAGAAGGGAAGGGTGGAACTCTGTGTGATGAAGCCGCACATCAGAAATGAATCTCTCAGAAAGCCTCTCTCTATTTATTAGGTGAGGATATTTCCTTTTTCACCCTTTGCCCCTATGGGCTCAAAAATATCACTTTACATATTCCACGAAAAGAGTGTTAGCAAACTGCTTCCTGAAGTTTAAGTTATAAGCCTGTGAGATGAACTCACAGATCAGAAAGAAGTTTCTCAGAAAGCTTCTTTCACGTTTTGAGCGGAGGAAATTTCCTTTATCAGCGTAGTCCTCAATGCGATCCAAAAAAGCCCTTCTCAGATTCCTCAAAGACAGTGTTAATGGACTGCTCCACGAGACATAAGTGTAACTCTGTGAGATGAATTCACACATCCCCAAGAAGTTTCTAAGAAAGCTTCTTTTTAGTTTTCATCTGTGGATATTTCCTTTGTCACCGTGAGGTTCACTGGGCTATGAAGTATCTGATTGCAGATTTCCAGAAAACTGTGCTAACAAACTGATCACTGAGGAGAAACGTGTAACTCTGTGAGTTGCATTCACACTTGGCAATGCAGTTTCTCAGAAAGCTTCTCTTTAGTTATTATGGGAGGATATTTCCTTTTTTACCATAGCCCTCAATGAGCTCCAAATATACCTTTGCAGAATCCACGACAACAGTGTTAGGAAACTGTTCCAAGAAGGGAAGGGTGGAACTCTGTGTGATGAAGTCGCACATCAGAAAGAAATCTCTCAGAAAGCTTCTCTCTAGTTATTATGTGAGGATATTTTCTTTTTCACCATGGGCACCTATGGTCTCCCAAATATCACTTTACAAATTCCACGAAAAGAGTGTTAGCAAACTGCTTCCTGAAGTCTAAGTTATAAGTCTGTGAGATGAACTCACAGATCAGAGAAACGTTTCTCCGAAAGCTTCCTTCACGTTTTGAACGGATGAAATTTCCTTCATCAGCGTAGGCCTCAATGCGATCCAATGAAGCCGTTCTCAGATTCCTCAAAGACAGTGTCAATGGACTGCTCCAAGAAACATAAGTGTAACTCTGTGAGATGAATTCACACATCACCAAGAAGGTTCTAAGAAAGCTTCTTTCTAGTTTTCATCTGGTGATATTTCTTTTGTCACCGTAAGGTTCATTGCGCTATGAAGTATCTAATTGCAGATTTCCAGAAAACTGTGTTAACAAACGGATCACTGAAGAGAACTGTGTAACTCTGTGAGTTGCATGCACACATGGCAATGCAGATTCTCAGAAAGCTTCTCTTTAGTTATTATGTGAGGATATTTCCTTTTTCACCATAGCCCTCAATGAGCTCCCAAATATACCTTTGCAGAATCCACGACAACAGTGTAAGCAAACTGTTCCTAGAGGGCAGGCGTGGAATTCTGTGTGATGAAGCCACACCTCAGAATGGAATCTCTCAGAAAGCTTCTCTCCAGTTATTATGTGAGGATATTTCCTTTTTTACCATGGGCCCCTATGGGCTCCCAAATATCACTTTTCGTATTCCACGAAAAGAGTGTAAGCAAACTGCTTCCTGAAGTCCAAGTTATAAGTCTGTGAGATGAACTCACAGATCAGAAAGACGTTTCTCAGAAAGCTTCTTTCAGGTTTTCAACGGATGAAATTTCCTTTATCAGCGTAGGCCTCAATGCGATCCAAAGAAGCCGTTCTCAGATACCTCAAAAACAGTGTTAATGGACTGCTCCACGAAACATAAGTGTAACTCTGTGAGATGAATTCACACATCACCAAGAAGTTTCTAAGAAAGCTTCTTTTTAGTTTTCATCTGTGGATAATTCCTTTGTCACCGTAAGGTTCATTGCGCTATGAAGTATCTAATTGCAGATTTAAAGAAAACTGTGTTTACAAACTGATCACTGAAGAGAAACATGTAACTCTGTGAGTTGCATGCACACATGGCAATGCTGTTTCTCAGAAAGCTTCTCTTTAATTATTATGTGAGGATATTTCCTTTTTCACCATAGCCCTCATTGAGCTCCCAAATATACCTTTGCAGAATTCACGACAATAGTGTTAGCAAACTGTTCCAAGAAGGGAAGGGTGGAACTCTGTGTGATGGAGCCACACATCAGAGAGGTATCTCTCAGAGAGCTTCTCTCTAGTTATTATGTGAGGATATTTTCTTTTTCACCATGGGCCCCTAGGGGCTCCCAAATATCACTTTACAGATTCCACGAAAAGAGTGTTAGCAAACTGCTTCCTGAAGTCTAAGTTATAAGTCTGTGGGAGGAACTCACAGATCAGAAAGAAGTTTCTCAGAAAGCTTCTTTCACGTTTTGAGCGGATGAAATTTCCTTTATCAGCGTAGGCCTCAATGCGCTCCAAAGAAGCCGTTCTGAGGTTCCTCAAAGACAGTGTTAATGGACTGCTCTACGAAACATAAGTGTAACTCTGTGAGATGAATTCACACATCACCAAGAAGTTTCTACGAAAGCTTCTTTCTAGTTTTCATCTGTGGATATTTCCCTTGTCACCGTAAGGTTCATTGTGCTATGAAGTTTCTAATTTCAGATTTCCAGAAAACTGTGTTAACAAACTGAACACTTAAAAGAAATGTATATCTCTGTGAGTTTGATTCACACATGGCAATGCAGTTTCTCAGAAACCTTCTCTTTAGTTATTATGTGAGGATATTTCCTTTTTCCCCATAGCCCTCAATGAGCTCCCAAATATACCTTTGCAGAATCCACGACAACAGTGTTAGCAAACTGTTCCAAGAAGGGAAGGGTGGAAGTCTCTGTGATGAAGCCGCACATCAGAAAGAAATCTCTCAGAAAGCTTCTGTTTAGTTATTATGTGAGGATATTTCCTTTTACACCATGGTCCCCTATGGACTCCCAAATATCACTTTACAGATTCCAAGAAAAGAGTGTTAGCAAACTGCTTCCTGAAGTCTAAGATATCAGCCTGTGAGATGAAGTCACAGATCAGAAAGAAATTTCTCAGAAAGCTTCTTTCACGTTTTGAACGGATGAAATTTCCTTTATCAGCGTAGGCCTCAATGCGATCCAAAGAAGCCGTTCTCAGATTCCTCAAAGACAGTGTTAATGGACTGCTCCACGAAAAATAAGGGTAATTCTGTGAGATGAATTCACACATCACCAAGAAGTTTCTAAGAAAGCTTCTTTCTAGTTTTCATCTGTGGATATTTCCTTTGTCACCGTAAGGTTCACTGCGCTATGAAGTATCTAATTGCAGATTTCCAGAAAACTGTGTTAACAAACTGATCACTGAAGAGAAACGTGTAACTCTGTGAGTTGCATTCACACAGGGCAATGCAGTTTCTCAGACAGCTTCTCTTTAGTTATTATGTGAGGATATTTCCTTTTTCCCCAAAACCCTAAATGAGCTCCCAAATATACCTCGGCAGAATCCACGACAACAGTGTTAGCAAAGTGTTCCAAGAAGGGAGGGGTGGAACTCTGTGTGATGAAGCCACACATCAGAAAGGAATCTCTCAGAAAGCTTCTCTCTAGTTATTATGTGAGGATATTTCCTTTGTCACCATGGGCCCCTAAGTGCTCCCAAATATCACTTTCCAGATCCCACGAAAAGAGTGTTGGCAAACTGCTTTCTGAAGTCTAAGTTATAAGCCTGTGAGATGAACTCACAGATCAGAAAGAAGTTTCTCAAAAACCTTCTTTCACGTTTTGAACGAATGAAATTTCCCTTATCAGCGTAGGCCTCAATGCGATCCAAAGAAGCCGTTCTCAGATTCCTCAAAGACAGTGTTAATGGACTGCTCCATGAAACACAAGTGTAACTCTGTGAAATAAATTCACACATCACCAAGAAGTTTCTAAGAAAGCTTCTTTCTAGTTTTCATCTGTGGATATTTCCTTTGTCATCATAAGGTTCATTGCGCTATGAAGTATCTATTTACAGATTTCCAGAAAACTGTGTTAACAAACTGATCACTGAAGAGAAACGTGTAACTCTGTGAGTTGCATTCACACATGGCAATGCAGTTTCTCAGAAAGCTTCTCTTTAGTTATTATGTGAAGATATTTCCTTTTTCACCATAGCCCTCAATGAGCTCCCAAATATACCTTTGCAGAATCCACGACAACAGTTTTAGCAAACTCTTCCAAGACGGGAAGGGTGGAACTCTGTGTGATGAAGCCACACATCAGAAAGGAATCGCTCAGAAAGCTTCTCTCTAGTTATTATGTGAAGATATTTCCTTTTTCAGCATGGGCCCCTAGGGCTCCCAAGTATCACTTTACAGATTCCACGAAAAGAGTGTTAGCAAACTGCTTCCTGAAGTCTAAGTTATAAGTCTGTGAGATGAACTCACAGATCAGAAAGAAGTTTCTTAGAAAGCTTCTTTCACGTTTTGAACAGATGAAATTTACTTTATCAGCGTAGGCCTCAATGCGATCCAAAGAAGCCGTTCTCAGATTCCTCAAAGACAGTGTTAATGGACTGCTCCCCGAAACATAAGTGTAACTCTGTGAGATGAATTCACACATCACCAAGAAGTTTATAAGAAAGCTTCTTTCTAGTTTTCATCTGTGGATATTTCCTTTGTCACTGTAAGGTTCATTGCGCTATGAAGCATCTAATTGCCGATTTCCAGAAAACTGTGTTAACAAACTGATCACTGTAGAGAAACGTGTAATTCTGTGAGTTGCATTCACACATGGCAATGCAGTTTCTCAGAAAGCTTCTCTCTAGTTATTATATGTGGATATTTCCTTTTTCTCCATGGGCCCTTATGGGCCCCCAAATATCACTTTACAGATTCCACGAAAAGAGTGTTAGCAAACTCCTTCCTGAAGTCTAAGTTATAAGTCTGTGAGATGAACTCACAGATCAGAAAGAAGTTTCTCAGAAAGCTTCTTTCACGTTTTGAATGGATGAAATTTCCTTTATCAGCATAGGCCTCAATGCGATCCAACCAAGCCGTTCTCAGATTCCTCAAAGACAGAGTTAATGGACTCCTCCACGAAACATAAGTGTAACTCTGTGAGATGAATTCACACATCACCAAGAAGTTTCCAAGAAAGCTTCTTTCTAGTTTTCATCTGTGGATAATTTCTTTGTCACCGTAAGGTTCATTGCGCTATGAAGAATCTAATGGCAGATTTCCAGAAAACTGTGTTAACAAAATGATCACAGAAGAAAAACGTGTAACTCTGTGAGTTGCATTCACACATGGCAATGCAATTTCTCAGAAAGCTTCTCTTTAGTTATTATGTGAGGATATTTCCTTTTTCACCGTAGCCCTCAATGAGCTCCCAAATATACCTTTGCAGAATCCACGACAACAGTGTTAGCAAACTGTTCCAAGAAGGGAAGTGTGGAACTCTGTGTGATGAAGCCACACATCAGAAAGGAATCTCTCAGAAAGCTTCTCTCTAGTTATTATGTGAGGATATTTCCTTTTTCAACATGGGCCTTTATGGGCTCCTAAATATCAGTTTACAGATTCCACGAAAAGAGTGTTAGCAAACTGCTTCCTGAAGTCTAAGTTATAAGTCTGTGAGATGAACTGACAGATCAGAAAGACGTTTCTCAGAAAGCTTCTTTCACGTTTTGAACTAATGAAATTTCCTTTATCAGCGTAGGCCTCAATGCGATCCAAAGAAGCCGTTTTCAGATTCCTCAAAGACAGGGTTAATGGACTGCTCCACGAAACATAAGTGTAACTCTGTGAGATGAATTCACACATCACCAAGAAGTTGCTACGAAAGCTTCTTTCTTCTTTTCATCTGTGGATAATTCCTTTGTCACCGTAAGGTTCATTGCGCTATGAAGTATCGAATTGCAGATTTCCAGAAAATTGTGTTAACAAACTGATCACTGAAGAGAAACGTGTATCTCTGTGAGTTGCATTCACACATGACAGTGCTGTTTCTCAGAAAGCTTCTCTTTAGTTATTATGTGAGGATATTTCCTTTTTCACCATAGCCCTCAATGAGCTCCCAAATATACCTTTGCAGAATCCACGACAACAGTGTTAGCAAACTGTTCCAAGAAGGAAAGGGTGGAACTCTGTGTGATGAAGCCACACATCAGAAAGGAATCTCTCAGAAAGCTTCTCTCTAGTTATTATGTGAGGATATTTCCTTTTTCAACATGGGCCTTTATGGGCTCCTAAATATCAGTTTACAGATTCCACGAAAAGAGTGTTAGCAAACTGCTTCCTGAAGTCTAAGTTATAAGTCTGTGAGATGAACTCACAGATCAGAGAAACGTTTCTCCGAAAGCTTCCTTCACGTTTTGAACGGATGAAATTTCCTTCATCAGCGTAGGCCTCAATGCGATCCAATGAAGCCGTTCTCAGATTCCTCAAAGACAGTGTCAATGGACTGCTCCAAGAAACATAAGTGTAACTCTGTGAGATGAATTCACACATCACCAAGAAGGTTCTAAGAAAGCTTCTTTCTAGTTTTCATCTGGTGATATTTCTTTTGTCACCGTAAGGTTCATTGCGCTATGAAGTATCTAATTGCAGATTTCCAGAAAACTGTGTTAACAAACTGATCACTGACGAGAACTGTGTAACTCTGTGAGTTGCATGCACACATGGCAATGCAGATTCTCAGAAAGCTTCTCTTTAGTTATTATGTGAGGATATTTCCTTTTTCACCATAGCCCTCAATGAGCTCCCAAATATACCTTTGCAGAATCCACGACAACAGTGTAAGCAAACTGTTCCTAGAGGGCAGGCGTGGAATTCTGTGTGATGAAGCCACACCTCAGAATGGAATCTCTCAGAAAGCTTCTCTCCAGTTATTATGTGAGGATATTTCCTTTTTTACCATGGGCCCCTATGGGCTCCCAAATATCACTTTTCGTATTCCACGAAAAGAGTGTAAGCAAACTGCTTCCTGAAGTCCAAGTTATAAGTCTGTGAGATGAACTCACAGATCAGAAAGACGTTTCTCAGAAAGCTTCTTTCAGGTTTTCAACGGATGAAATTTCCTTTATCAGCGTAGGCCTCAATGCGATCCAAAGAAGCCGTTCTCAGATACCTCAAAAACAGTGTTAATGGACTGCTCCACGAAACATAAGTGTAACTCTGTGAGATGAATTCACACATCACCAAGAAGTTTCAAAGAAAGCTTCTTTTTAGTTTTCATCTGTGGATAATTCCTTTGTCACCGTAAGGTTCATTGCGCTATGAAGTATCTAATTGCAGATTTAAAGAAAACTGTGTTTACAAACTGATCACTGAAGAGAAACGTGTAACTCTATGAATTGCATTCACACATGGCAATGCAGTTTCTCAGAAAGCTTCTCTTTAGTTATTATGTGAGGATAGTTCCTTTTTCACCATAGCCCTCAATGAGCTCCCAAATATACCTTTGCAGAATCCACGACAACAGTTTTAGCAAACTGGTCCAAGAAGGGAAGGGTGGAACTCTGTGTGATGAAGCCGCACATCCGAGAGGAATCTATCAGAATGCTTCTCTCTAGTTATTATGTGAGGATATTTCCTTTTACACCATAGGCCCCTATGGGCTCCGAAATATCACTTTACAGATTCCACAAAAAGAGTGTTAGCAAACTGCTTCCTGAAGTCTAAGTTATAAGTCTGTGAGATGAACTCACAGATCAGAAAGACGTTTCTCAGAAAGCTTTTTTCACGTTTTGAACGGATGTAATTTCCTTTATCAGCGTAGACCTCAATGCGATCCAAGGGAGCCGTTCTCAGATTCCTCAAAGACAGTGTTAATGGACTGCTCCACGAAGCATAAGTGTAACTCTGTGAGATGAATTCACACATCACCAAGAAGTTTCTAAAAAAGCTTCTTTCTAGTTTTCATCTGTGGATATTTCCTTTGTCACCGTAAGGTTCATTGCGCTATGAAGTATCTAATTGCAGATTTCAAGAAACCTGTGATAAAAAAATGATCACTGAGGAGAAACGTGTAACTCTGTGAGTTGCATGCACACATGGCAATGCAGTTTCTCAGAACGCTTCTCTTTAGTTATTATGTGAGGATATTTCCTTTTTCACCGTAGCCCTCAATGAGCTCCCGAATATAACTTTGCAGAATCCATGACAACAGTGTTAGCAAACTGTTCCAAGAAGGGAACGGTGGAACTCTGTGTGATGAAGACGCACATCAGAAAGGAATCTCTCAGAAAGCTTCTCTCTATTTATTAGGTGAGGATATTTCCTTTTTCACCATGGGCCCCTATGGGCTCAAAAATATCACTTTACATATTACACGAAAAGAGTGTTAGCAAACTGCTTCCTAACGTCTAAGTTATAAGCCTGTGAGATGAACTCACAGATCAGAAAGAAGTTTCTCAGAAAGCTTCTTTCACGTTTTGAGCGGATGAAATTTCCTTTATCAGCGTAGGCCTCAATGCGATCCAAAGAAGCCCTTCTCAGATTTCTCAAAGACAGTGTTAATGGACTGCTCCAAGAGACATGAGTGTAAATCTGTGAGATGAATTCACACATCATCAAGAAGTTCCTAAGAAAGCTTCTTTCTAGTTTTCATCTGTGGATATTTCCTTTGTCACTGTAAGGTTCATTGCGCTATGAAGTATCTAATTGCAGATTTCCAGAAAACTGTGTTAACAAACTGATCACTGAAGAGAAACATGTAACTCTGTGAGTTGCATGCACACATGGCAATGCAGTTTCTCAGAAAGCTTCTCTTTAATTATTATGTGAGGATATTTCCTTTTTCACCATAGCCCTCATTGAGCTCCCAAATATACCTTTGCAGAATTCACGACAATAGTGTTAGCAAACTGTTCCAAGAAGGGAAGGGTGGAATTCTGTGTGATGGAGCCACACATCAGAGAGGTATCTCTCAGAGAGCTTCTCTCTAGTTATTATGTGAGGATATTTCCTTTTTCACCATGGGCCCCTAGGGGCTCCCAAATATCACTTTCCAGATTCCACGAAAAGAGTGTTAGCAAACTGCTTCCTGAAGTCTAAGTTATAAGTCTGTGGGAGGAACTCACAGATCAGAAAGAAGTTTCTCAGAAAGCTTCTTTCAAGTTTTGAGCGGATGAAATTTCCTTTATCAGCGTAGGCCTCAATGCGCTCCAAAGAAGCCGTTCTGAGGTTCCTCAAAGACAGTGTTAATGGACTGCTCTACGAAACATAAGTGTAACTCTGTGAGATGAATTCACACATCACCAAGAAGTTTCTACGAAAGCTTCTTTCTAGTTTTCATCTGTGGATATTTCCCTTGTCACCGTAAGGTTCATTGTGCTATGAAGTTTCTAATTTCAGATTTCCAGAAAACTGTGTTAACAAACTGAACACTTAAAAGAAACGTATATCTCTGTGAGTTTGATTCACACATGGCAATGCAGTTTCTCAGAAACCTTCTCTTTAGTTATTATGTGAGGATATTTCCTTTTTCCCCATAGCCCTCAATGAGCTCCCAAATATACCTTTGCAGAATCCACGACAACAGTGTTAGCAAACTGTTCCAAGAAGGGAAGGGTGGAAGTCTCTGTGATGAAGCCGCACATCAGAAAGAAATCTCTCAGAAAGCTTCTCTTTAGTTATTATGTGAGGATATTTCCTTTTACACCATGGTCCCCTATGGACTCCCAAATATCACTTTACAGATTCCAAGAAAAGAGTGTTAGCAAACTGCTTCCTGAAGTCTAAGATATCAGCCTGTGAGATGAAGTCACAGATCAGAAAGAAATTTCTCAGAAAGCTTCTTTCACGTTTTGAACGGATGAAATTTCCTTTATCAGCGTAGGCCTCAATGCGATCCAAAGAAGCCGTTCTCAGATTCCTCAAAGACAGTGTTAATGGACTGCTCCACGAAAAATAAGGGTAATTCTGTGAGATGAATTCACACATCACCAAGAAGTTTCTAAGAAAGCTTCTTTCTAGTTTTCATCTGTGGATATTTCCTTTGTCACCGTAAGGTTCACTGCGCTATGAAGTATCTAATTGCAGATTTCCAGAAAACTGTGTTAACAAACTGATCACTGAAGAGAAACGTGTAACTCTGTGAGTTGCATTCACACAGGGCAATGCAGTTTCTCAGACAGCTTCTCTTTAGTTATTATGTGAGGATATTTCCTTTTTCCCCAAAACCCTAAATGAGCTCCCAAATATACCTCGGCAGAATCCACGACAACAGTGTTAGCAAAGTGTTCCAAGAAGGGAGGGGTGGAACTCTGTGTGATGAAGCCACACATCAGAAAGGAATCTCTCAGAAAGCTTCTCTCTAGTTATTATGTGAGGATATTTCCTTTGTCACCATGGGCCCCTAAGTGCTCCCAAATATCACTTTCCAGATCCCACGAAAAGAGTGTTAGCAAACTGCTTTCTGAAGTCTAAGTTATAAGCCTGTGAGATGAACTCACAGATCAGAAAGAAGTTTCTCTAAAACCTTCTTTCACGTTTTGAACGAATGAAATTTCCCTTATCAGCGTAGGCCTCAATGCGATCCAAAGAAGCCGTTCTCAGATTCCTCAAAGACAGTGTTAATGGACTGCTCCATGAAACACAAGTGTAACTCTGTGAGATAAATTCACACATCACCAAGAAGTTTCTAAGAAAGCTTCTTTCTGTTTTCATCTGTGGATATTTCCTTTGTCACCATAAGGTTCATTGCGCTATGAAGTATCTATTTACAGATTTCCAGAAAACTGTGTTAACAAACTGATCACTGAAGAGAAACGTGTAACTCTGTGAGTTGCATTCACACATGGCAATGCAGTTTCTCAGAAAGCTTCTCTTTAGTTATTATGTGAAGATATTTCCTTTTTCACCATAGCCCTCAATGAGCTCCCAAATATACCTTTGCAGAATCCACGACAACAGTTTTAGCAAACTCTTCCAAGACGGGAAGGGTGGAACTCTGTGTGATGAAGCCACACATCAGAAAGGAATCGCTCAGAAAGCTTCTCTCTAGTTATTATGTGAAGATATTTCCATTTTCAGCATGGGCCCCTAGGGCTCCCAAGTATCACTTTACAGATTCCACGAAAAGAGTGTTAGCAAACTGCTTCCTGAAGTCTAAGTTATAAGTCTGTGAGATGAACTCACAGATCAGAAAGAAGTTTCTTAGAAAGCTTCTTTCACGTTTTGAACAGATGAAATTTACTTTATCAGCGTAGGCCTCAATGCGATCCAAAGAAGCCGTTCTCAGATTCCTCAAAGACAGTGTTAATGGACTGCTCCACGAAACATAAGTGTAACTCTGTGAGATGAATTCACACATCACCAAGAAGTTTATAAGAAAGCTTCTTTCTAGTTTTCATCTGTGGATATTTCCTTTGTCACTGTAAGGTTCATTGCGCTATGAAGCATCTAATTGCCGATTTCCAGAAAACTGTGTTAACAAACTGATCACTGTAGAGAAACGTGTAATTCTGTGAGTTGCATTCACACATGGCAATGCAGTTTCTCAGAAAGCTTCTCTCTAGTTATTATATGTGGATATTTCCTTTTTCTCCATGGGCCCTTATGGGCCCCCAAATATCACTTTACAGATTCCACGAAAAGAGTGTTAGCAAACTCCTTCCTGAAGTCTAAGTTATAAGTCTGTGAGATGAACCCACAGATCAGAAAGAAGTTTCTCAGAAAGCTTCTTTCACGTTTTGAATGGATGAAATTTCCTTTATCAGCATAGGCCTCAATGCGATCCAACCAAGCCGTTCTCAGATTCCTCAAAGACAGAGTTAATGGACTCCTCCACGAAACATAAGTGTAACTCTGTGAGATGAATTCACACATCACCAAGAAGTTTCCAAGAAAGCTTCTTTCTAGTTTTCATCTGTGGATAATTTCTTTGTCACCGTAAGGTTCATTGCGCTATGAAGAATCTAATGGCAGATTTCCAGAAAACTGTGTTAACAAAATGATCACAGAAGAAAAACGTGTAACTCTGTGAGTTGCATTCACACATGGCAATGCAATTTCTCAGAAAGCTTCTCTTTAGTTATTATGTGAGGATATTTCCTTTTTCACCGTAGCCCTCAATGAGCTCCCAAATATACCTTTGCAGAATCCACGACAACAGTGTTAGCAAACTGTTCCAAGAAGGGAAGTGTGGAACTCTGTGTGATGAAGCCACACATCAGAAAGGAATCTCTCAGAAAGCTTCTCTCTAGTTATTATGTGAGGATATTTCCTTTTTCAACATGGGCCTTTATGGGCTCCTAAATATCAGTTTACAGATTCCACGAAAAGAGTGTTAGCAAACTGCTTCCTGAAGTCTAAGTTATAAGTCTGTGAGATGAACTGACAGATCAGAAAGACGTTTCTCAGAAAGCTTCTTTCACGTTTTGAACTAATGAAATTTCCTTTATGAGCGTAGGCCTCAATGCGATCCAAAGAAGCCGTTTTCAGATTCCTCAAAGACAGGGTTAATGGACTGCTCCACGAAACATAAGTGTAACTCTGTGAGATGAATTCACACATCACCAAGAAGTTGCTAAGAAAGCTTCTTTCTTGTTTTCATCTGTGGATAATTCCTTTGTCACCGTAAGGTTCATTGCGCTATGAAGTATCGAATTGCAGATTTCCAGAAAATTGTTTTAACAAACTGATCACTGAAGAGAAACGTGTATCTCTGTGAGTTGCATTCACACATGACAGTGCTGTTTCTCAGAAAGCTTCTCTTTAGTTATTATGTGAGGATATTTCCTTTTTCACCATAGCCCTCAATGAGCTCCCAAATATACCTTTGCAGAATCCACGACAACAGTGTTAGCAAACTGTTCCAAGAAGGAAAGGGTGGAACTCTGTGTGATGAAGCCACACATCAGAAAGGAATTTCTCAGAAAGCTTCTCTCTAGTTATTATGTGAAGATATTTCCTTTTTCAACATGGGGCCCTATGGGCTCCCAAATATCACTTTACAGATTCCACGAAAAGAGTGTTAGCAAACTGCTTCCTGAAGTCTAAGTTAAAAGTCTGTGAGATCAACTCACAGATCAGAAAGAAGTTTCTCAGAAAGCTTCTTTCACGTTTTGAACGATGAAATTTCCTTTATCAGCGTAGGAATCAATGCGATCCAAAGAAGCCGTTCTCAGATTCCTCAAAGACAGTGTTAATGGACTGCTCCACGAAACATAAGTGTAACTCTGTGAGATGAATTCACACATCACCAAGAACTTTCTCAGAAAGCTTCTTTCTAGTTTTCATCTGTGGATATTTCCTTTGTCACCGTAAGGTTCATTGCGCTATGAAGTATCTAATTGCAGATTTCCAGAAGACTGTGTTAAAATAATGATCACTGAGGAGAAACGTGTAACTCTGTGAGTTGCATTCACACATGGCAATGCAGTTTCTCAGAACGCTTCTCTTTAGTTATTATGTGAGGATATTTCCTTTTTCACCGTTGCCCTCAATGAGCTCCCGAATATACCTTTGCAGAATCCACGACAACAGTGTTAGCAAACTGTTCCAAGAAGGGAAGGGTGGAACTCTGAGTGATGAAGCCGCACATCAGAAATGAATCTCTCAGAAAGCCTCTCTCTATTTATTAGGTGAGGATATTTCCTTTTTCACCCTTTGCCCCTATGGGCTCAAAAATATCACTTTACATATTCCACGAAAAGAGTGTTAGCAAACTGCTTCCTGAAGTCTAAGTTATAAGCCTGTGAGATGAACTCACAGATCAGAAAGAAGTTTCTCAGAAAGCTTCTTTCACGTTTTGAGCGGAGGAAATTTCCTTTATCAGCGTAGTCCACAATGCGATCCAAAAAAGCCCTTCTCAGATTACTCAAAGACAGTGTTAATGGACTGCTCCACGAGACATAAGTGTAACTCTGTGAGATGAATTCACACATCCCCAAGAAGTTTCTAAGAAAGCTTCTTTTTAGTTTTCATCTGTGGATATTTCCTTTGTCACCGTGAGGTTCACTGGGCTATGAAGTATCTGATTGCAGATTTCCAGAAAACTGTGCTAACAAACTGATCACTGAGGAGAAACGTGTAACTCTGTGAGTTGCATTCACACTTGGCAATGCAGTTTCTCAGAAAGCTTCTCTTTAGTTATTATGGGATTATATTTCCTTTTTTACCATAGCCCTCAATGAGCTCCAAATATACCTTTGCAGAATCCACGACAACAGTGTTAGGAAACTGTTCCAAGAAGGGAAGGGTGGAACTCTGTGTGATGAAGTCGCACATCAGAAAGAAATCTCTCAGAAAGCTTCTCTCTAGTTATTATGTGAGGATATTTCCTTTTTCACCATGGGCACCAATGGTCTCCCAAATATCACTTTACAAATTCCACGAAAAGAGTGTTAGCAAACTGCTTCCTGAAGTCTAAGTTATAAGTCTGTGAGATGAACTCACAGATCAGAGAAACGTTTCTCCGAAAGCTTCCTTCACGTTTTGAACGGATGAAATTTCCTTCATCAGCGTAGGCCTCAATGCGATCCAATGAAGCCGTTCTCAGATTCCTCAAAGACAGTGTCAATGGACTGCTCCAAGAAACATAAGTGTAACTCTGTGAGATGAATTCACACATCACCAAGAAGGTTCTAAGAAAGCTTCTTTCTAGTTTTCATCTGGTGATATTTCTTTTGTCACCGTAAGGTTCATTGCGCTATGAAGTATCTAATTGCAGATTTCCAGAAAACTGTGTTAACAAACGGATCACTGAAGAGAACTGTGTAACTCTGTGAGTTGCATGCACACATGGCAATGCAGATTCTCAGAAAGCTTCTCTTTAGTTATTATGTGAGGATATTTCCTTTTTCACCATAGCCCTCAATGAGCTCCCAAATATACCTTTGCAGAATCCACGACAACAGTGTAAGCAAACTGTTCCTAGAGGGCAGGCGTGGAATTCTGTGTGATGAAGCCACACCTCAGAATGGAATCTCTCTGAAAGCTTCTCTCCAGTTATTATGTGAGGATATTTCCTTTTTTACCATGGGCCCCTATGGGCTCCCAAATATCACTTTTCGTATTCCACGAAAAGAGTGTAAGCAAACTGCTTCCTGAAGTCCAAGTTATAAGTCTGTGAGATGAACTCACAGATCAGAAAGACGTTTCTCAGAAAGCTTCTTTCAGGTTTTCAACGGATGAAATTTCCTTTATCAGCGTAGGCCTCAATGCGATCCAAAGAAGCCGTTCTCAGATACCTCAAAAACAGTGTTAATGGACTGCTCCACGAAACATAAGTGTAACTCTGTGAGATGAATTCACACATCACCAAGAAGTTTCTAAGAAAGCTTCTTTTTAGTTTTCATCTGTGGATAATTCCTTTGTCACCGTAAGGTTCATTGCGCTATGAAGTATCTAATTGCAGATTTAAAGAAAACTGTGTTTACAAACTGATCACTGAAGAGAAACGTGTAACTCTATGAATTGCATTCACACATGGCAATGCAGTTTCTCAGAACGCTTCTCTTTAGTTATTATGTGAGGATATTTCCTTTTTCACCGTAGCCCTCAATGAGCTCCCGAATATAACTTTGCAGAATCCATGACAACAGTGTTAGCAAACTGTTCCAAGAAGGGAACGGTGGAACTCGGTGTGATGAAGACGCACATCAGAAAGGAATCTCTCAGAAAGCTTCTCTCTATTTATTAGGTGAGGATATTTCCTTTTTCACCATGGGCCCCTATGGGCTCAAAAATATCACTTTACATATTACACGAAAAGAGTGTTAGCAAACTGCTTCCTAAAGTCTAAGTTATAAGCCTGTGAGATGAACTCACAGATCAGAAAGAAGTTTCTCAGAAAGCTTCTTTCACGTTTTGAGCGGATGAAATTTCCTTTATCAGCGTAGGCCTCAATGCGATCCAAAGAAGCCCTTCTCAGATTTCTCAAAGACAGTGTTAATGGACTGCTCCAAGAGACATAAGTGTAAATCTGTGAGATGAATTCACACATCATCAAGAAGTTCCTAAGAAAGCTTCTTTCTAGTTTTCATCTGTGGATATTTCCTTTGTCACTGTAAGGTTCATTGCGCTATGAAGTATCTAATTGCAGATTTCCAGAAAACTGTGTTAACAAACTGATCACTGAAGAGAAACATGTAACTCTGTGAGTTGCATGCACACATGGCAATGCTGATTCTCAGAAAGCTTCTCTTTAATTATTATGTGAGGATATTTCCTTTTTCACCATAGCCCTCATTGAGCTCCCAAATATACCTTTGCAGAATTCACGACAATAGTGTTAGCAAACTGTTCCAAGACGGGAAGGGTGGAACTCTGTGTGATGGAGCCACAGATCAGAGAGGTATCTCTCAGAAAGCTTCTCTCTAGTTATTATGTGAGGATATTTCCTTTTTCACCATGGGCCCCTAGGGGCTCCCAAATATCACTTTCCAGATTCCACGAAAAGAGTGTTAGCAAACTGCTTCCTGAAGTCTAAGTTATAAGTCTGTGGGAGGAACTCACAGATCAGAAAGAAGTTTCTCAGAAAGCTTCTTTTAAGTTTTGAGCGGATGAAATTTCCTTTATCAGCGTAGGCCTCAATGCGCTCCAAAGAAGCCGTTCTGAGGTTCCTCAAAGACAGTGTTAATGGACTGCTCTACGAAACATAAGTGTAACTCTGTGAGATGAATTCACCCATCACCAAGAAGTTTCTAAGAAAGCTTCTTTCTAGTTTTCATCTGGTGATATTTCTTTTGTCACCGTAAGGTTTATTGCGCCATGAAGTATCTAATTGCAGATTTCCAGAAAACTGTGTTAACAAACTGATCACTGAAGAGAACCGTGTAACTCTGTGAGTTGCATGCACACATGGCAAGGCAGTTTCTCAGAAAGCTTCTCTTTAGTTATTATGTGAGAATATTTCCTTTTTCACCATAGAACTAGAAAAGAGCTCCCAAATATACCCTTGCAGAATCCACGAAAACAGTGTTAGCAAACTGTACCAAGAAGGGAAGGGTCGAACTCTGTGTGATGAAGCCGCACATCAGAAAGGAATCTCTCTGAAAGCTTCTCT
Source organism: Rhinopithecus roxellana (assembly GCF_007565055.1). Lineage (NCBI taxonomy): Eukaryota > Metazoa > Chordata > Mammalia > Primates > Cercopithecidae > Rhinopithecus > Rhinopithecus roxellana. Next base: position 109,040,961 of record NC_044552.1, on the reverse strand, counting down.
CTAGTTATTATGTGAGGATATTTCCTTTTTTACCATGGGACCCTAAGGGTTCCCATATATCACTTTACAGATTCCACGAAAAGAGTGTTAGCAAACTGCTTCCTGAAGTCTAAGTTATAGGTCTGTGAGATGAACTCACAGATCAGAAAGAAGTTTCTCAGAAAGCTTGTTTCACGTTTTGAACGGATGAAATTTCCTTTATCAGCGAAGGCCTCAATGCGATCCAAAGAAGCAGTTCTCAGATTCCTCAAAGACATTGTTAATGGACTGCTCCACGAAACACAAGTGTAACTCTGTTAGATGAATTCACACATCACCAAGAAGTTTTAAGAAAGCTTCTTTCTAGCTTTCATCTGTGGATATTTCCTTTGTCACCGTAAGGTTCATTGCGCTATGAAGTATCTAATTGCAGATTTCCACAAAACTGTGTTAACAAAGTGATCACTGAGGAAAAACGTGTAACTCTGTGAGTTGCATTCACACTTGGCAATGCAGTTTCTCAGAAAGCTTCTCTTTAGTTATTTTGGGAGGATATTTCCTTTTTTACCATAGCCCTCAATGAGTTCCCAAATATACCTTTGCAGAATCCACGACAACATTGTTAGGAAACTGTTCCAAGAAGGGAACGGTGGAACTCTGTGTGATGAAGCCACACATCAGAAAGGAATCTCTCAGAAAGCTTCTCTCTAGTTATTATGTGAGGATATTTCCTTTTTCACCATGGGCCCCCATGGGCTCCCAAATATCACTTTACAGATAACACGAAAGGAGTGATAGCAAACTGCTTCCTGAAGTCTAAGTTATAAGTCTGTGAGTTGAACTCACAGATCAGAATGACGTTTTTCAGAAAGCTTCTTTCACGTTTTGAACGGATGAAATTTCCTTTATCGGCGTAGGCCTCGATGCGATCCAATGAAGCCTTTCTCAGATTCCTCAAAGACAGTGTTAATGGACTGCTCCAAGAAACATAAGTGTAACTCTGTGAGATGAATTCACACATCACAAAGAAGTTTTAAGTTAGCTTCTTTCTAGCTTTTATCTATGGATATTTCCTTTGTCAACGTAAGGTTCATTGCGCTATGAAGTATCTACTTGCAGATTTCCGGAAAACTGTGTTAACAAACTGATCACTGAGGAGAAACGTGTAACTCTGTGAGTTGCATTCAGACATGGCAATGCAGTTTCTCAGAAAGCATCTCTTTAGTTATTATGTGAGGATATTTCCTTTTTCACCATAGCCCTCAATGAGCTCCCAAATATACCTTTGCAGAATCCACGACAACAGTTTTAGCAAACTGTTCCAAGAAGGGAAGGGTGGAATTCTGTGTGATGAAGCCACACATCAGAAAGGAATCTCTCAGAAAGCTTCTCTCTAGTTATTATGTGGGGATATTTCCTTTTTCTCCATGGGCCCCTATGGGCCCCCAAATATCACTTTACAGATTTCACGAAAAGAGTGTTAGCAAACTGCTTCCTGAAGTCTAAGTTATAGGTCTGTGAGATGAACTCACAGATCAGAAAGAAGTTACTGAGAAAGCTTCTTTCACGTTTTGAACGGATGAAATTTCCTTTATCAGCGAAGGCCTCAATGCGATCCAAAGAAGCCGTTCTCAGATTCCTCAAAGACAGTGTTAATGGACTGCTCCACGAAACATAAGTGTAACTCTGTGAGATGAATTCGCACATCACCAAGAAGTTTTAAGAAAGCTTCTTTCTAGCTTTCATCTGTGGATATTACCTTTGTCACCGTAAGGTTCATTACCCTATGAAGTATCTAACTGCAGATTTCCAGAAAACTGTGTTAACAAACTGATCACTGAGGAGAAACGTGTAACTCTGTGAGTTGCATTCACACATGGCAATGTAGTTTCTCAGAACGCTTCTCTTTAGTTATTATGAGAGGATATTTCCTTTTTCACCATAGCCCTCAATGAGCTCCCAAATATACCTTTGCAGAATCCACGGCAACAGTGTTAGGAAACTGTTCCAAGAAGGGAAGGGTGGAACTCTGTGTGATGAAGCCGCACATCAGAAAGGAATCTCTCAGAAAGTTTCTCTCTAGTTATTATGTGAGGATATTTCCTTTTTCACCATGCGCCCCTAATGGTTACCAAATATCACTTTACAGATTCCACGAAAAGAGTGTTAGCAAACTGCTTCCTGAAGTATAAGTTATAGGTCTGTGAGATGAACTCACAGATCAGAAAGAAGTTTCTCAGACAGCTTGTTTCACGTTTTGAACGGATGAAATTTCCTTTATCAGCGAAGGCCTCAAAGCGATCCAAAGAAGCCGTTCTCAGATTCCTCAAAGACAGTGTTAATGGACTGCTCCACGAAACATAAGTGTAACTCTGTGAGATGAATTCACACATCACCAAGAAGTTTTAAGAAAGCTTCTTTCTAGTTTTCATCTGTGGATATTTCCTTTGTCACCGTTAGGTTAATTGCGCTATGAAGTATCTAATTGCAGATTTCCAGAAAACTGTGTTAAAAAAAAGATCACTGTGGAGAAACGTGTAACTCTGTGAGTTGCATTCACACATGGCAATGCAGTTTCTCAGACAGCTTCTCTTTAGTTTTTATGGGAGGATATTTCCTTTTTTACCATAGCCCTCAATGAGCTCCCAAATATACCCTTGCAGAATCCACGACAACAGTGTTAGCAAACTGTTCCAAAAGGGGGTTGTGGAACTCTGTGTGATGAAGCCGCACATCAGAAAGGAATCTCTCAGAAAGCTTCTCTCTAGTTATTATGTGAGGATATTTCCATTTTCACCATGGGCCCTTATGGGCGCCCAAATATCACTTTACAGATTCCACGAAAAGAGTGTTAGCAAACTGCTTCCTGAAGTCTAAGTTATAAGTCTGTGAGATGAACTCACAGATCAGAAAGACGTTTCTCAGAAAGCTTCTTTCACGTTTTGAACGGATGAAATTTCCTTTATCAGCGTAGACCTCAATGCGATCCAAGGAAGCCGTTCTCAGATTCCTCAAAGACAGTGTTAATGGACTGCTCCACGAAACATAAGTGTAACTCTGTGAGATGAATTCACACATCACCAAGAAGTTTCTAAAAAAGCTTCTTTCTAGTTTTCATCTGTGGATATTTCCTTTGTCACCGTAAGGTTCATTGCGCTATGAAGTATCTAATTGCAGATTTCCAGAAGACTGTGTTAAAATAATGATCACTGAGGAGAAACGTGTAACTCTGTGAGTTGCATTCACACATGGCAATGCAGTTTCTCAGAACGCTTCTCTTTAGTTATTATGTGAGGATATTTCCTTTTTCACCGTAGCCCTCAATGAGCTCCCGAATATACCTTTGCAGAATCCACGACAACAGTGTTAGCAAACTGTTCCAAGAAGGGAAGGGTGGAACTCTGTGTGATGACGCCGCACATCAGAAAGGAATCTCTCAGAAAGCTTCTCTCTATTTATTAGGTGAGGATATTTCCTTTTTCACCCTGGGCCCCTATGGGCTCAAAAATATCACTTTACATATTCCACGAAAAGAGTGTTAGCAAACTGCTTCCTGAAGTCTAAGTTATAAGCCTGTGAGATGAACTCACGGATCAGAAAGAAGTTTCTCAGAAAGCTTCTTTCACGTTTTGAGCGGATGAAATTTCCTTTATCAGCGTAGTCCTCAATGCGATCCAAAAAAGCCCTTCTCAGATTCCTCAAAGACAGTGTTAATGGACTGCTCCACGAGACATAAGTGTAACTCTGTGAGATGAATTCACACATCCCCAAGAAGTTTCTAAGAAAGCTTCTTTTTAGTTTTCATCTGTGGATATTTCCTTTGTCACCGTGAGGTTCACTGCGCTATGAAGTATCTGATTGCAGATTTCCAGAAAACTGTGCTAACAAACTGATCACTGAGGAGAAACGTGTAACTCTGTGAGTTGCATTCACACTTGGCAATGCAGTTTCTCAGAAAGCTTCTCTTTAGTTATTATGGGAGGATATTTCCTTTTTTACCATAGCCCTCAATGAGCTCCAAATATACCTTTGCAGAATCCACGACAACAGTGTTAGGAAACTGTTCCAAGAAGGGAAGGGTGGAACTCTGTGTGATGAAGTCGCACATCAGAAAGGAATCTCTCAGAAAGATTCTCTCTAGTTATTATGTGAGGATATTTCCTTTTTCACCATGGGCCCCTAAGGGCTCCAATATATCACTTTCCAGATTCCACGAAAAGAGTGTTAGCAAACTGCTTCCTGAAGTCTAAGTTATAAGTCTGTGAGATGAACGCACAGATCAGAGAGACGTTTCTCAGAAAGCTTCTTTCACGTTTTGAACGGATGAAATTTACTTTATCAGCGTAGGCCTCAATGCGATCCAAAGAAGCCGTTCTCACATTCCTCAAACACAGTGTTAATGGACTGCTCCACGAAACATAAGTGTTACTCTGTGAGATGAATTCACACATCACCAAGAAGTTTCTAAGAAAGCTTCTTTCTAGTTTTCATCTGTGGATATTTCCTTTGTCACCGAATGTTTCATTGTGCAATGAAGTATCTAATTGCAGACTTCCAGAAAACTGTGTTAACAAACTGATCACTGAAGAGAAACATGTAACTCTCTGGGTTGCATTCACACATGGCAATGCAGTTTGTCAGAAAGCTTCTCTTTAGTTATTATGTGAGGTTATGTCCTTTTTCACCATAGCCCTCAATGAGCTCCCAAATATACCTTTGCAGAATCCACGACAACAGTGTTAGCAAACTGTTCTAAGAAGGGAAGGGTGGAACTCTGTGTGATGAAGCCACACATCAGAAAGGAATGTCTCAGAAAGCTTCTCTCTAGTTATTATGTGAGGATATTTCCTTTTTCACCATGGGCCCCTATGGGCTCCCAAATATCACTTTATAGATTCCACGAAAAGAGTGTTACCAAACTGCTTCCTGAAGTCGAAGTAATAAGTCTATGAGATGAACTCACAGATCAGAAAGATGTTTCTCAGAAAGATCCTTTCACGTTTTGAATGGATGAAATTTCCTTTATCAGCGTAGTTCTCAATGCGATCCAAAGAGGCGGTTCTCAGATTCCTCAAGGACAGTGTTAACGGACTGCTCCATGAAACATAAGTATAACTCTGTGAGATGAATTCACACATCACCAAAAAGTTTCTAAGAAAGCTTCTTTCTAATTTTCATCTGTGGATATTTCCTTTGTCACCGTAAGGTTCATTGCGCTATGAAGTATCTAATTGCAGATTTCCAGAAAACTGTGTTAACAAACTGATCACTGAAGAGAAACTTGTAACTCTGTTTGTTGCATTAGCACATGGCAATGCAGTTTGTCAGAAAGCTTCTCTTTAGTTATTATGTGAGGATATGTCCTTTTTCACCATAGCCCTCAATGAGCTCCCAAATATACCTTTGCAGAATCCACGACAACAGTGTTAGCAAACTGTTCCAAGAAGCAAAGGGAGGAACTTTGTGTGATGAAGCCACACATCAGAAAGGAATCTCTCAGAAAGCATCTCTCTAGTTATTTTGTGAGGATATTTTCCTTTTCACCATGGGCCCCCCGGGGTCCCAAATATCACTATACAGATTCCACGAAAAGATTGTTAGCAAACTGCTTCCTGAAGTCTAAGTTATAAGTCTATGAGATGAACTCACGATCAGAAAGAAGTTTCTCAGAAAGATCCTTTCACGTTTTGAACGGATGAAATTTCCTTTGTCAGTGTAGGCCTCAATGCGATCCAAAGAATCCGTTCTCAGATTCCTCAAAGACAGTGTTAATAGACAGCTCCCCGATACATAAGTGTAACTCTGTGAGATGAATTCACACATCACCAAGAAGTTTCTAAGAAAACTTCTTTCTAGTTTTCATCTGTGGATATTTCCTTTGTCACTGAAAGTTTCATTGTGCTACGAAGTATCTAATTGCAGATTTCCAGAATAATGTGTTGACAAACTGATCACTGAGGAGAAACGTGTAAGTCTGTGAGTTGCATTCACACATGGCAATACAGTTTCTCAGAAAGCTTCTCTTTAGTTATTATGTGAGGATATTTCCTTTTTCACCATGGCCCGCAATGAGCTCCCAAATATACCTTTGCAGAATCCACGACAACAGTGTTAGCAAACTGTTCCAAGAAGGGAAGGGTGGATCTCTGTGTGATGAAGCCACACATCAGAAAGGAATCTCTCAGAAAGCTTCTCTCTAGTTATTATGTGAGGATATTTCCTTCTTCACCATGGGCCCCTATGGTCTCCCAAATATCACTTTACAGATTCCACGAAAAGAGTGTTAGCAAACTGCTTCCTGAAGTCTAAGTTATAAGTCTGTGAGATGAACACACAGATCAGAGAGACGTTTCTCCGAAAGCTTCCTTCACGTTTTGAACGGATGCAATTTCTTTCATCAGGGTAGGCCTCAATGCGATCCAATGAAGCCGTTCTCAGATTCCTCAAAGACAGTGTTAATGGACTGCTCCAAGAAACATAAGTGTAACTCTGTGAGATGAATTCACACATCACCAAGAAGTTTCTAAGAAAGCTTCTTTCTAGTTTTCATCTGTGGATATTTCCTTTGTCACCGTAAGGTTCATTGCGCTATGAAGTATCTAATTGCAGATTTCCAGAAAACTGTGTTAACAAACTGATCACTGAAGAGAAACGTGTAACTCTGTGAGTTGCATTCTCACATTTCAATGCAGTTTCTCAGAAAGCTTCTCTTTAGTTATTGAGTGATGATATTTCCTTTTTCACCATAGCCCTCAATGAGCTCCCAAATATACCTTTGCAGAATCCACGACAACAGTGTTAGGAAACTGTTCCAAGAATGGAAGGGTGGAACTGTGTGTGATGAAGCCACACATCAGAAAGGAATATCTCAGAAAGCTTCTCTCTAGTTATTATGTGAGGATATTTCCTTTTTCACCATGGGCCCCCATGGGCTCCCAAATATCACTTTACAGATTCCACGAAAAGAGTGTTAGCAAACTGCTTCCTGAAGTCTAAGTTATAAGTCTGTGAGATGAACTCCCAGATCAGAAAGACGTTTCTCAAAAGTTTCTTTCACGTTTTGAACGGATGAAATTTCCTTTTTCAGCGTAGGCCTCAATGCGATCCAAAGAAGCCGTTCTCAGATTCCTCAAAGACAGTGTTAATGGACTGCTCCACGAAACATAAGTGTAACTCTGTGACATGAATTCACACATCACCAAGAAGTTTCTAAGAAAGCCTCTTTATAGTTTTCATCTGCGGATATTTCCTTGGTCACCGTGAGGTTCATTGCGCTAAGAAGTATCTAATTGCAGATTTCCAGAAAACTGTTAACAAACAGATCACTGAAGAGAAACCTGTAACTCTGTGAGTTTCATGCACACATGGCAATGCAGTTTCTCAGAGAGCTTCTCTCTAGTTATTAGGTGAAGATATTTTCTTTTTCACCATGGGACCCATGGGCTCCCAAATATCACTTTACAGATTCCACGAAAAGAGTGTTAGCAAACTGCTTCCTGAAGTCTCAGTTATAAGTCTGTGAGATGAAGTCACAGATCAGAAAGACGTTTCTCAGAAAGCTTCTTTCACGTTTTGAACGGATGAAATTTCCTTTATCAGCGTAGGCCTCATTGCGATCCAAGGAAGCCCTTCTCAGGTTCCTCAAAGACAGTGTTAATGGACTGCTCCATGAAACTTAAATGTAACTCTGTGAGATGAAATCACACATCACCAAGAAGTTTCTAAAATAGCTTCTTTCTAGTTTTCATCTGTGGATATTTCCTTTGTCACCATAAGCTTCATTGCGCTAAGAGGTATTCTATTGCAGATTTCCAGAAAACTGTGTTAACAAACTGATCACTGAAGTGAAACGTGTAACTCTGTGGGTTGCATTCACACATCGAAGTGCATTTTCCCAGAAGGCTTCTTTCCAGTGTTTATCTGAGGATGTTTCCTTGTTCACCATAGCCCTCAGTGAGCTCCCACATATCACTTTGCAGTATCCACGACAACAGTGTTAGCAAACTGTTCCAAGAAGGGAAGTGTGGAACTCTGTTTACTGAAGTCACACATCAGAAAGCAGTCTCTCAGAAAGCTCTTCTCTACTTATTATCTGAGGCTATTTCCTTTTTCACAATGGGTCCCAATGGACTCCCAAATATCCCTTTGCAGATTCCACGAAAAGTGAGGTAGCAAACTGCTTCATGAGGCCTAAGTTGTAACTCTGTGAGATGAATTCACAGAGCACAAAGAAGTTTCTCAGAAAGCTTCTTTCTCATTTTCATTGGAAGATATTTCCATTGGCCCCATTGTTTTCAAAGGGATCCGGAATATCTGTTCTCAGATTCCACACAAATAGGGCTAGGCCACGGCCCCACGAAATACAGCTGTAACTTAGTGACTTGAATTCATACATCACAAAGCGGTTTCTCAGAAAGCTTCTTTCTTTAGTAAGACGAGGTTATTTGTGGTCTGGGAGCGTCACCGTGTGTCCTAATGCAGATTCTGCAGAAACTCTGCTAGCAAGCTTCTCAGTCAAAACAATGATGGACATCTGTGGGCTGAATTCATCCACAACAAAGAAGTTTCTGAGAAGGCTTCTCTTCAGGTTTCTCTGAGGATAGTTCCTTATTCACCATGCGATTCAACGATATCCAAGACATCACATCTGAGATTCCTCAAAATGAGTGCTAGGAAACTCCCCCGAGAAAGGGTGATGTAACACTGTAAAATGAATTCACATATCACAAAGGAGTTTCTCAGAAAGCTTGATTCCGCTTTTTCTTGGAGGATATTTATTTTCTCCTTCTATTCTTCAAAGCCATCAGAAATATCACTTCTCGGAATCCACGGAAACAGTCCTAAGAAACGGCTCCAAAAAACACTAGTATAACTCTGTGAGATGAAGTCACACATCAGAAAGCAATCTCTCAGAAAGCTTCTCTCTAGTTATTATGTGAGGATATTTCCTTTTTCACCATGGGCCCCTATGGGCTCCCAAATATCACTTTACAGATTCCACGAAAAGAGTGTTAGCAAACTGCTTCCTGAGGTCTAAGTTATAAGTCTGTGAGATGAACTCACAGATCAGAAAGAAGTTTCTCAGAAAGCTTCTTTCACGTTTTGAACGGATGAAATTTCCTTTGTCAGCGTAGGCCTCAATGCGATCCAAAGAAGCCGTTCTCAGATTCCTCAAAGACAGTGTTAATGGACTGCTCCAGGAAACATAAGTGTAACTCTCTGAGATGAATTCACACATCACCAAGAAGTTTCTAAGAAAGCTTCTTTCTAGTTTTCATATATGGATATTTCCTTTGTCACCGTAAAGATCATTGCGCTATGAAGTATCTAATTGCAGATTTAAAGAAAACTGTGTAAAAAATCTGATCACTGAAGAGAAACGTGTAACTCTGTGAGTTTCATTCACACATGGCAATGCAGTTTCTCAGAAAGCTTCTCTTTAGTTATTATGTGAGGATATTTCCTTTCTCACCATAGCCCTCAATGAGCTCCCAAATATACCTTTGCAGAATCCCCGACAACAGTGTTAGCAAACTGTTCCAAGAAGGGAAGGGTGGAACTCTTTGTGATGAAGTCACACATCAGAAAGGAATCTCTCAGAAATCTTCTCTCTAGTTATTATGTGAGGATATTTCCTTCTTCACCATGGGCCCCTGTGGGCTCCCAAATATCACTTTACAGATTCCACGAAAAGAGTGTTAGTAAACTGCTTCCTGAAGTGTAAGTTATAAGCCTGTGAGATGAACTCACAGATCAGAAAGAAGTTTCTCAGAAGGCTTCTTTCACGTTTTGAATGGATGAAATTTCCTTTTTCGGCGTAGGCCTCATTGCCATCCAAGGAAGCCCTTCTTAGGTTCCTCAAAGACAGTGTTAATGGACTGCTCCCCGAAACATAAGTGTAACTCTGTTAGGTGAATTTACTCATCACCAAGAAGTTTCTACGAAAGCTTCTTTCTAGTTTTCATCTGAGGATATTTCCTTTGTCACCGTAAGCTTCATTGCGCTAAGAGGTATCCCATTGCAGTTTTCCAGACAACTTAGATAGCAATCTGATCACTGAAGAGAAACGTGTAACTCTGTGAGTTGCATTCACTCATGGCAATGCAGTTTCCCAGAAGGCTTCTTTCCAGTTTTGATCTGAGGATATTTCCTTTTTCACCATAGCACTCAATGAGCTCTACAATAGAGCTTTGCAGAATCCACGACAACAGTGTTAGCAAACTGTTCCAAGAAGGGAAGGGTGGAACTCTGTGTGATAAGGTCACACATCAGAAAGCAATCTCTCAGCATGCTTCTCTTTAGTTATTATGTGAGGATATTTCCTTTTTCATCATGGGCCACTATGGGCTCCCAAATATCACTTTCCAGATTCCACGAAAACAGTGTTAGCGAACTGCTTCGTGGAGTCTAAGTTATAAGCCTGTGAGATGAACTCACAGATCGGAAAGAAGTTTCTCAGAAAGCTTCTATTTAGTTATTATGTGAGGATATATCCTTTTCACCATGGCCCTCAATGAGGTCCCAAATATACCTTTGCAGAATCCACGACAACAGTGTTAGCAAACTGTTCCAAGAAGGGAAGTGTGGAATTCTGTGTGATGAAGTCACACATCAGAAAGCAATCTCTCAGAAAGCATCTCTCTAGTTATTATGTGAGGATATTTCCTTTTTCATCATGGGCTCCTACGGGCTCCCAAATATCACATTCCAGATTCCACGAAAAGAGTGCTAGCAACCTGCTTCCTGAAGTCTAAGTTTTAAGTCTGTGAGATGAACTCACAGTTCAGAAAGAAGTTTCTCCGATGTCTTCTTTCACGTTTTGAAAGGATGATATTTCCTTTTTCAGCGTAGGCCTCAATGCGATCCAAGGAAGCCCTTCTCAGGTTCCTCAAAGACAGTATAAAAGGACTGCTCCACGAAACATAAGGGTAACTCTGTGAGATGAATTCACACATCACCAAGAAGATTCTAAGAAAGCTTCTTTCTAGTTTTCCTCTGTGGATATTTCCTTTGTCACCGTAAGGTTCATTGCGCTATGAAGTATCTAATTGCAGATTTCCAGAAAACTGTGTTAACAAACTGATCACGGAAGACAAACGTGTACCTTTGTGAGTTGCATTCACACATGGCAATGCAGTTTCTCAGAAAGCTTCTCTATAGTTATTATGTGAGGATATTTCCTTTTTCACCATAGCCCTCAATGAGCTCCCAAATATACCTTTGCAGAATCCACGACAACAGTGTTAGCAAACTGTTCCAAGAAGGGAAGGGTGGAACTCTGTGTGATGAAGTCACACATCAGAAAGCAATCTCTCAGAAAGCTTCTCTCTAGTTTTTATGTGAGGATATTTCCGTTTTCATCATGGGCTCCTATGGGCTCCCAAATATCACTTTCTAGATTCCACGAAAAGAGTGTTTGCAAACTGCTTCCTGAAGTCTAAGTCATAAGTCTGTGAGATGAAATCACAGATCAGAAAGAAGTTTCTCAGAAGGCTTCTTTCACGTTTTCAAAGATGATATTTCGTTTATCAGCGTAGGCCTCAATGTGATCCAAGGAAGCCCTTCTCAGGTTCCCCAAAGAAAGGGTTAATGGACAGCTCCATGCAACATAAGTGTAACTCTTTGAGATGAATTGACACATCACCATGAAGTTTCTAAGAAAACTTCTTTCTAGTTTTCATCTGTGGATATTTCCGTTGTCACCGTAAGGTTCATTGCACAAAGAAGGATCCAATTGTAGATTTCCAGAAAACTGTGTTAACAAACTGATCACGGAAGAGAAATGTGTAACTCTGTTAGTTGCATTCACACATTGCAATGCAGTTTCTCGTAAAGCTTCTCTTTAGTTATTATGTGAGGATATTTCCTTTTTCACCATAGCCCTCAATGAGCTCCCAAATATACCTTTGCAGAATCCACGAGAACAGTGTTAGCAAACTGTTCCAAGAAGGGAAGGGTGGAACTCTGTGTGATGAAGACACACATGAGAAAGCAATCTCTCAGAAAGCTTCTCTCTAGTTATTATGTTAGGATATTTCCTTTTTCATCCTGGACCCCTATGGCCTCCCAAATATCAATTTCCAGTTTCCACAAAAGAGAGTTTGCAAACTGCTTCCTGAAGTCGAAGTTATACGTCAGTGAGATGAACTCACTGATCAGAAAGAAGTTTCTCGGAAAGGTTCTCTCTAGTTATTATGTGAAGATGTTTCCTTTTACACCCTAGCCCTCAATGAGCTCCCAAATATACCTTTGCAGAATCCACGACAACAGTGTTAGCAAACTGTTCCAAGAAGGGAAGGGTGGAGCTCTGTTTGATGAAGTCACACATCAGAAAGTGATCTCTCAGAAAGCTTCTCTCTAGTTATTATTTGAGGATATATCCTTTTTCACCATGGGCCCCTAAGGGCTCCCAAAAATCACTTTCCAATTCCACAAAAAGCGTCGTCAGAAACTGCTTCCAGAAGTCTAAGTTATAAGTCTGTGAGATGAACTCACAGATCAGAAAGAAGTGTCTCAGAAAGTTTCTTTCACGTTTTGAATGGATGAAATTTCCTTTATCAGCGTAGGCCTCAATGCGATCCAAGGAAGCCCTTCTCAGTTTCCTCAAAGAGAGTGTTAATGGACTGCTCCACGTAACATAAGTGTAATTCTGTGAGCTGAATTCACACATCACCAAGAAGTTTCTAAGAAAGCTTCTTTCTAGTTTTCATCTGTGGATATTTCTGTTGTCACCGTAAGCTTCATTGCGCTAAGAGGTATCCCATTGCAGATTTTCAGAAAACTTAGTTAGCAAACTGATCACTGAAGAGAAACGTGTAACTCTGTGAGTTGCATTCACACATGGCAATGCAGTTTCTCAGAAAGCTTCTCTTTAGCTATTATGTGAGGATATTTCCTTTTTCACCATAGCCCTCCATGAGCTCCCAAATATACCTTTGCAGAATCCACGACAACAGTGCTAGCAAACTGTTCCAAGAAGGGAAGGGTGGAACTCTGTGTGATGAAGCCACACATCAGAAAGCAATCTCTCATAAAGCTTCTCTAGAGTTATTATGTGAGGATATTTCCTTTTTCACCATGGGCCACTATGGGCTCCCATATATCAGTTTCCAGAATCCACGAAAAGAGTGTTTGCAAACTGCTTCCTGAAGTCGAAGTTATACGTCAGTGAGATGCACTCACAGATCAGAAAGAAGTTTCTCAGAAAGCTTCTTTCACGTTTTGAACGGAAGAAATTTCTTTTATCAGCGTAGACCTCAATGCGATCCCAAGAAGCCATTCTCAGATTCCTCAAAAACAGTGTTAATGGACTGCTCCACGAAACATAAGTGTAACTCTGTGAGATGAATTCACCCATCACCAAGAAGTTTCTCAGAAAGCTTCTTTCTAGTTATCGTCTCAGGATATTTCCTTTGTCACCATAATGTTCATTGCGCTATGAATTATCTAAATGCTGATTTCCAGAAAACTGTGTTAACAAACTGATCACTGAAGAGAAACCTGTAACTCTGAGAGTTGCATTCACACATGGCAATGCAGCTTCTCAGAAAGCTTCCTTTAGTTATTATGTGAGGATATTTCCTTTTTCACTATAGCCGTCAATGAGCTCCCAAATATACCTTTGCAGAATCCACGACAACAGTGTTGGCAAACTGTTCCAAGAAGGGAATGGTGGAACTCTGTGTGATGAAGTCACACATCAGAAAGCAATCTCTCATAAAGCTTCTCTCTAGTTATTATGTGAGGATATTTCCTTTTTCTCCGTGGGCCCCTAAGGGCTCCCAAATATCAATTTCCAGAATCCACGAAAAGAGTTTTCGCAAACTGCTTCCTGAAGTCTAAGTCATACGTCTGTGAGATGATCTCACAGATCAGAAACAAGTTTCTCAGGAAGCTTCTTTCACGTTTTGAACGGATGAATTTTCCTTTATCAGCGTAGGCCTCAATGCGATGCAAGGAAGCCCTTCTCAGGTTCCTCAAGGACATTGTTAATGGACTGCACCATGAAACATAAGTTTAACTCTGTGAGATGAATTCACACATCACCAAGAGGTTTCTAAGAAAGCTTCTTTCTATTTTTCATCTGTGGATTTTTCCTTTGGCACCGTAAGGTTCATTGCGCTATGAAGTCTCTAATTGCAGATTTCCAGAAACCTGTGTTAACAAACTGATCACTGAAGAGAAACGTGTTCCTCTGTGAGTTGCATTCATATATGGCAGTGCAGTTTCTCAGAAACTTCTCTATAGTTATTATGTGAGGATATTTCCTTTTTCACCATAGACCTCAGTAAGATCCCAAATATCACTTTGCAGAACACAAGATAACAGAGTTAGCAATCTGTTCCAAGAAGGGAAGGGTGGAACTCTGTGTGATGACGTCACACATCAGAAAGCAATCTCTCAGCAAGCTTCTCTCTAGTTATTATCTCAGCATATTTCCTTTTTCACCATGGGCCCCTATGGGCTCCCAAATCTCACTTGGCTGATTCCCCGAAAAGAGCGTTAGCAAACTGCTTCCGAGAACTAAGCTGTAACTCTGTGAGAGGAATTCACAGATCACAAAGAAGTTTCTCAGAAAGTTTCTTTCACGTTTTGAACTGATGATATTTCCTTTATCAGCATAGGCCTCAATGCGATCCAAAGAAGTCCTTCTCAGGTTCCTAAAAGACAGTGTTAATGGACTGCTGCACGAAAAATAAGTGTAACTTTGTGAGATGAATTCACACGTCACCAAGAAGTTCCTAAGAAAGCTTCTTTCTAGTTTTCATCTGAGGATATATCCTGGGTCACCGTAAGCTTCATTGCGTTCAGAAGTATCCCATTGCAGATTTCCAGAAAACTGTGTTAGCAAACTGAATACTGAAGAGAAACGTGTAACTCTGTGAGTTGCATTCACACATTGAAATGCAGTTTCTCAGAAGGCTTCTTTCCAGTTATCTTCTCAGGATATTTCCTTTTTCAACGTAGCCCTCAGTGAGCTCCCAAATATCACTTTTCAGAACACAAGATAACAGAGTTAGCAAACTCTTCCAAGAAGGGAAAGGTGGATCTCTGTGTGATGAAGTCACACATCAGACAGCAATCTCTCAGAAAGCTTCTCTCTAGTTATTATCTGAGGATATTTCCTTTTTCAACATTGTCTCCTAAGGGCTCCCAAATCTCACTTGGCAGATTCCACGAAAAGAGTGTTAGTAAACTGCTTCCTGAGAACTAAGCTGTGACTCTGTGAGGTGAATTCACAGAACACAAAGAAGTTTCTCAGAAAGCTTCTTTCACGTTTTGAACTGATGATATTTCCGTTATCAGTGTAGGCCTCAATGCGATCCAAAGAAGTCGTTCTCAGGTCCTCAAAGACAGTGTTAATGGACTGCTACATGATACAGAGGTGTAATTCTGTGAGATGAGTTCACACAATACCAAGAAGTTTTTAACAATGCTTCTTTCCAGTTTTCGTCTGAGGATATTTCCTTTGTCACCATAAGCTTCATTGCATTCAGAAATATCCCATTGCACATTTCCAGAAAACTGTGTTAACAAACTGAACACTGAAGAATAACGTGTAACTCTGTGAGTTGCATTCACATTTCGAAATGCAGTTTCTCAGAAGGCTTCTTTCCAGTTTTGATCTGAAAATATTTCCTTTTTTACCATAGCCCTCACTGAGCTCCCTAATATCACTATGCAGAACACAAGATAACAGAGTTAGCAAACGGTTCCAAGTAGGGTAGGGTGGAACTCTGTGTGATGAAGTCACACATCAGAAAAAATTATCTCAGAAAGCTTCTCTGTAGTTATTATCTGAGGATATTCCCTTTTTCACCATGGGCCCCTAAGGGGTCCCAATCTCATTTGGCAGATTCCACGACAAGAGTGTGAGCAAACTGCTTCCTGAGAACTAAATTGTAACTCTGTGAGAGGAATTCACAGATCACAAAGAAGTTTCTCAGAAAGCTTCTTTCACGTTCTGAGCTGATGATATTTCCTTTCTGATTGTAGTCTTCAATGCGATCCAAAGAAGTCCTTCTCAGGTCCTCAAATACAGTGTTAATGAACTGCTGCATGAAACAGAGGGGTAATTCTGTGAGATGAATTCACACATCACCAAGATGTTTTTAACAAAGATTCTTTCCAGTTTTCATCTGAGGATATTTCCTTTGTCCCCGTAAGCTTCATTGCGTTCAGAAGTATCCCATTGCAGATTTCCAGAAAACTGTGTTAACAAACTGAACACTGAAGAATAACGTGTAACTTGTGAGTTGCATTCACATATCGAAATGCAGTTTCCCAGAAGGCTTCTTTCCAGTTTTGATCTGAGAATATTTCCTTTTTTACCATAGCCCTCAGTGAGCTCCCTAATATCACTTTGCAGAACACAAGATAACAGAGTTAGCAAACTCTTCCAAGAAGGGAAGGGTGGAACTCTGTGTGATGAAGTCACACATCAGAAACAATTATCTAAGAAAACTTCTCTTTAGTTATTATCTGAGGACATTCCCTTTTTCACCATGGACCCCTATTTGCTCCCATTCTCATTTGGCAGATTCCACGAAAAGAGTGTTAGCAAACTGCTTCCTGAGAACTAAATTGTAACTCTGTGAGAGGAATTCACAGATCTCAAAGAAGTTTCTCAGAAATCTTCTTTCACGTTTTGAGCTGATGATATTTCCTTTCTGATTGTAGTCTTCAATGCGATCCAAAGAACTCCTTCTCAGGTCCTCAAAGACAGTGTTAATGGACTGCTGCATGAAACAGAGGTTTAATTCTGTGAGATGAATTCACACATCACCAAGAAGTTTTTAACAAAGCTTCTTTCCAGTTTTCATCTGAGGATATTTCCTTTGTCACCGTAAGCTTCATTGCGTTCAGAATTGTCCCATTGCAGATTTCCAGAAAACTGTGTTAACAAACTGAACACTGAAGAATAACGTGTAACTCTGTGAGTTGCATTCGCATATCGAAATGCAGTTTCTCAGAAGGCTTCTTTCCAGTTTTGATCTGAGAATATTTCCTTTTTTACCATAGCCCTCACTGAGATGCCTAATATCACTATGCAGAACACAAGATAACAGAGTTAGCAAACTCTTCCAAGAAGGCAAGGGTGGAACTCTGTGTGATGAAGTCACACAGCAAAAAGAATTATCTCAGAAAGCTTCTCTGTAGTTATTACCTGAGTATAGTCCCTTTTTCACCATGGGCCCCTAAGGGGTTCCAAACTCATTTGGCAGATTCCACGAAAAGAGTGTTAGCAAACTGCTTCCTGAGAACTAAATTGTAACTCTGTGAGAGGAATTCACAGATCACAAAGAAGTTTCTCAGAAAGCTTCTTTCACGTTCTGAGCTGATGATATTTCCTTTCTGATTGTAGTCTTCAATGCGATCCAAAGAAGTCCTTTTCAGGTCCTCAAAGACAGTGTTAATGTACTGCTGCATGAAACAGAGGTGTAATTCTCTGAGATGACTTCACACATCACCAAGAAGTTTTTAACAAAGATTCTTTCCAGTTTTCATCTGAGGATATTTCCTTTGTACCCGTAAGGTTCATTGCACTAAGAGGCATCCCATTGCAGATTTCCAGAAAACTGTGTTAACAAACTGATCACTGAAGACAAACGTGTAACTCTGTGAGTTGCATTCACACATGGCAATGCAGTTTCTCAGAAAGCTTCTCTTTAGTTATTATGTGAGGATATTTCCTTTTTCAACATAGCCCTCAATGAGCTCCCAAATATACCTTTGCAGAATCCACGACAACAGCGTTAGAAAACTGTTCCAAGAAGGGAAGGGTGGAACTCTGTGTGATGAAGCCGCACATCAGAAAGAAATCTCTCAGAAAGCTTCTCTCTAGTTATTATGTGAGGATATTTCCTCTTTCACCATGGGCCCCTATGGGCTCCAAAATATCACTTTACAGATTCCACGAAAAGAGTGTTAGCAAAGTGCTTCCTGAAGTCTAAGTTATAAGTCTGTGAGATGAACTCACAGATCAGAAAGAAGTTTCTCAGAAAGCTTCTTTCACGTTTTGAATGCATAAAATTTCCTTTGTCAGCGTAGGCCTCAATGCAATCCAAAGAAGCCATTCTCAGTTTCCTCAAAGACAGTGTTAATGGACTGCTCCACGAAACATAAGTGTAACTCTGTGAGCTGAATTCACACATCACCAAGAAGTTTCTAAGAAAGCTTCTTTCTAGTTTTCATCTGTGGATATTTCCTTTGTCACCGTAAGGTTCATTGCGCTATGAAGTATCTTATTGCAGATTTCCAGAAAACTGTGTTAACAAACTGATCACTGAAGAGCAACGTGTAACTCTGTGTGTTGCATTCAGACATGGCAATGCAGTTTCTCAGAAAGCTTCTCTTTAGTTATTATGTGAGGATATTTCCTTTTTCACAATAGCTCTCAAAGAGCTCCCAAATATACCTTTGCAGAATCCACGACAACAGTCTTAGCAAACTGTTCCAAGAAGGGAAGTGTGGAACTCTGTGTGATGAAGTCACAGGTCAGAAAGCAATCTCTCAGAAAGCTTCTCTGTAATTATTATGTGAGGATATTTCCTATTTCACCATGGACCCCTATGGGATCCCAAATATCACTTCCAGAATCCACGAATAGACTGTTCGCAAACTGCTTCCTGAAGTCTAAGTTATACGTCTGTGAGATGAACTCCCAGATCAGAAAGAAGTTTCTCAGAAAGGTTCTCTCTAGTTATTATGTGAAGATGTTTCCTTTTTCACCATAGTCCTCAATGAGCTCCCAAATATACCTTTGCAGAATTCACGACAACCGCGTTAGAAAACTGTTCCAAGAAGGGAAGGGTGGAGCTCTGTGTGATGAAGTCACACATCAGAAAGCAATCTCTCAGAAAGCTTCTCTCTAGTTATTATGTGAGGATATTTCCTTTTTCATAATGGGCCCCTATGAGCTCCCAAATATCACTTTCCAGTTTCCACGAAAACAGTGTTAGCGAACTGCTTCCTGAAGCCTGAGTTATAATTCTGTGAGATGAACTCACAGATCAGAAAGAAGTTTCTCGGAAAGCTTCTATTTAGTTACAATGTGAGGATATTTCCTTTTTCACCATAGCCCTCAATGAGCTCCCAAATATACCTTTGCTGAATCCACGACAACAGTGTTAGCAAACTGTTCCAAGAAGGGAAGGGTGGAACTCTGTGTGATGAAGCCGCACCTCAGAAAGGAATCTCTCAGAAAGCTTCTCTCTACTTATTATGTGAGGATATTTCCTTTTTCAACATGGGCCCCTATGGGCTCCCAAATATCACTTTACAGATTCCACGAAAAGAGTGTTAGCAAACTGATTCCTGAAGTCTAAGTTATAAGTCTGTGAGATGAACTCACAGATCAGAAAGAAGTTTCTCAGAAAGCTTCTTTCACGTTTTGAATGCATAAAATTTCCTTTATCAGCGTAGGCCACAATGCGATCCAAAGCAGCCGTTCTCAGATTCCTCAAAGATAGTGTTAATGGACTGCTTCACGAAACATAAGTGTAACTCTGTGAGATGAATTCACACATCACCAAAAAGTTTCTAAGAAAGCTTCTTTCTAGTTTTCATCTGTGGATATTTCCTTTGCCACCGTAAGGTTCATTGCGCTATGAAGTATCTAATTGCAGATTTCCAGAAAACTGTGTTAACAAACTGATCACTGAAGAGAAACGTGTTACTCTGTGTGTTGCATTCACACATGGCAATGCAGTTTCTCAGAAAGCTTCTGTTTAGTTATTATGTGAATATATTTCCTTTTTCATCATGGACCACTATGGGTTCCCAAATATCACTTTTCAGATTTCACGAAAAGTGTGTTAGCAAACCCCTTCCTGAAGTCTAAGCTATAAGTCTGTGAGGTGAACTCACAGATCAGAAAGAAGTTTCTCAGAAGGCTTCTTTCCCATTTTGAAGTGATGATATTTCCTTTGTCAGCATAGGCCTCAATGCAATCCCAGGAAGCCCTTCTCAGGTTCCTCAAAGACAGTGTTAATGGACTACTCCACGAAACATAAGAGTAACTCTCTGAGATGCATTCACACATCACCAAGAATTTTCTAAGAAAGCTTCTTTCTGGTTTTCATCTGAGGATATTTCCTTTTTCACCGTAAGCTTCATTGCGCTAAGAGTTATCCCATTGCAGATTTCCAGAAAACTTAGTTAGCAAACTGATCACTGAAGAGAAACGTGTAACTCTGTGAGTTGCATTCACACATGGCACTGCAGTTTCTCAGAAGGCTTCTTTCCAGTTTTGATCTGAGGATAATACCTTTTGCACCACAGCCCTGAATGAGCTCCCAAATATACCTTTGCAGAACCCACGACAACAGCGTTAGCAAACTGTTCAGAGAAAGGAAGGGTGGATCTCTGTGTGATGAAGTCACACATCAGAAAGCAATCACTCATAAAGCTTCTCTCTAGTTATTATGTGAGGATATTTCCTTTTTCACCATGGGCCCCTATGTGCTCCCAAATATCACTTTCCAGATTCCACGAAAAGAGTGTTAGCAAACTGATTCCTAAAGTCTAAGTTATAAGTCTGTGAGATGAACTCACAGATCAGAAAGAAGTTTCTCAGAAGGCTTCTTTCACTTTTTGAACGGATGAAATTTCCTTTATCAGCGTAGGATTCAATGCGATCCAAGGAAGCCCTTCTCAGGTTTCTCAAAGACAGTGTTAATGGACTGCTCCACGAAACAAAAGTGTAACTCTGTGAGATGAATTCACACATCACCAAAAAGTTTCTAAGAAAGCTTCTTTCTAGTTTTCATCTGTGGATATTTCCTTTGCCACCGTAAGGTTCATTGCGCTATGAAGTATCTAATTGCAGATTTCCAGAAAACTGTGTTAACAAACTGATCACTGAAGAGAAACGTGTTACTCTGTGTGTTGCATTCACACATGGCAATGCAGTTTCTCAGAAAGCTTCTGTTTAGTTATTATGTGAATATATTTCCTTTTTCATCATGGACCACTATGGGTTCCCAAATATCACTTTTCAGATTTCACGAAAAGTGTGTTAGCAAACTCCTTCCTGAAGTCTAAGCTATAAGTCTGTGAGATGAACTCACAGATCAGAAAGAAGTTTCTCAGAAGGCTTCTTTCCCATTTTGAAGTGATGATATTTCCTTTGTCAGCATAGGCCTCAATGCGATCCCAGGAAGCCCTTCTCAGGTTCCTCAAAGACAGTGTTAATGGACTGCTCCACGAAACATAAGAGTAACTCTCTGAGATGCATTCACACATCACCAAGAATTTTCTAAGAAAGCTTCTTTCTGGTTTTCATCTGAGGATATTTCCTTTTTCACCGTAAGCTTCATTGCGCTAAGAGTTATCCCATTGCAGATTTCCAGAAAACTTAGTTAGCAAACTGATCACTGAAGAGAAACGTGTAACTCTGTGAGTTGCATTCACACATGGCACTGCAGTTTCTCAGAAGGCTTCTTTCCAGTTTGGATCTGAGGATAATACCTTTTGCGCCACAGCCCTGAATGAGCTCCCAAATATACCTTTGCAGAACCCACGACAACAGCGTTAGCAAACTGTTCAGAGAAAGGAAGGGTGGATCTCTGTGTGATGAAGTCACACATCAGAAAGCAATCACTCATAAAGCTTCTCTCTAGTTATTATGTGAGGATATTTCCTTTTTCACCATGGGCCCCTATGTGCTCCCAAATATCACTTTCCAGATTCCACGAAAAGAGTGTTAGCAAACTGATTCCTAAAGTCTAAGTTATAAGTCTGTGAGATGAACTCACAGATCAGAAAGAAGTTTCTCAGAAGGCTTCTTTCACTTTTTGAACGGATGAAATTTCCTTTATCAGCGTAGGCCTCAATGCGATCCAAGGAAGCCCTTCTCAGGTTTCTCAAAGACAGTGTTAATGGACTGCTCCACGAAACAAAAGTGTAACTCTGTGAGATGAATTCACACATCACCAAAAAGTTTCTAAGAAAGCTTCTTTCTAGTTTTCATCTGTGGATATTTCCTTTGCCACCGTAAGGTTCATTGCGCTATGAAGTATCTAATTGCAGATTTCCAGAAAACTGTGTTAACAAACTGATCACTGAAGAGAAACGTGTTACTCTGTGTGTTGCATTCACACATGGCAATGCAGTTTCTCAGAAAGCTTCTGTTTAGTTATTATGTGAATGTATTTCCTTTTTCATCATGGACCACTATGGGTTCCCAAATATCACTTTTCAGATTTCACGAAAAGTGTGTTAGCAAACTCCTTCCTGAAGTCTAAGCTATAAGTCTGTGAGATGAACTCACAGATCAGAAAGAAGTTTCTCAGAAGGCTTCTTTCCCATTTTGAAGTGATGATATTTCCTTTGTCAGCATAGGCCTCAATGCGATCCCAGGAAGCCCTTCTCAGGTTCCTCAAAGACAGTGTTAATGGACTGCTCCACGAAACATAAGAGTAACTCTCTGAGATGCATTCACACGTCACCAAGAATTTTCTAAGAAAGCTTCTTTCTGGTTTTCATCTGAGGATATTTCCTTTTTCACCGTAAGCTTCATTGCGCTAAGAGTTATCCCATTGCAGATTTCCAGAAAACTTAGTTAGCAAACTGATCACTGAAGAGAAACGTGTAACTCTGTGAGTTGCATTCACACATGGCACTGCAGTTTCTCAGAAGGCTTCTTTCCAGTTTTGATCTGAGGATAATACCTTTTGCACCACAGCCCTGAATGAGCTCCCAAATATACCTTTGCAGAACCCACGACAACAGCGTTAGCAAACTGTTCAGAGAAAGGAAGGGTGGATCTCTGTGTGATGAAGTCACACATCAGAAAGCAATCACTCATAAAGCTTCTCTCTAGTTATTATGTGAGGATATTTCCTTTTTCACCATGGGCCCCTATGTGCTCCCAAATATCACTTTCCAGATTCCACGAAAAGAGTGTTAGCAAACTGATTCCTAAAGTCTAAGTTATAAGTCTGTGAGATGAACTCACAGATCAGAAAGAAGTTTCTCAGAAGGCTTCTTTCACTTTTTGAACGGATGAAATTTCCTTTATCAGCGTAGGCCTCAATGCGATCCAAGGAAGCCCTTCTCAGGTTTCTCAAAGACAGTGTTAATGGACTGCTCCACGAAACAAAAGTGTAACTCTGTGAGATGAATTCACACATCACCAAAAAGTTTCTAAGAAAGCTTCTTTCTAGTTTTCATCTGTGGATATTTCCTTTGCCACCGTAAGGTTCATTGCGCTATGAAGTATCTAATTGCAGATTTCCAGAAAACTGTGTTAACAAACTGATCACTGAAGAGAAACGTGTTACTCTGTGTGTTGCATTCACACATGGCAATGCAGTTTCTCAGAAAGCTTCTGTTTAGTTATTATGTGAATATATTTCCTTTTTCATCATGGACCACTATGGGTTCCCAAATATCACTTTTCAGATTTCACGAAAAGTGTGTTAGCAAACTCCTTCCTGAAGTCTAAGCTATAAGTCTGTGAGATGAACTCACAGATCAGAAAGAAGTTTCTCAGAAGGCTTCTTTCCCATTTTGAAGTGATGATATTTCCTTTGTCAGCATAGGCCTCAATGCGATCCCAGGAAGCCCTTCTCAGGTTCCTCAAAGACAGTGTTAATGGACTGCTCCACGAAACATAAGAGTAACTCTCTGAGATGCATTCACACGTCACCAAGAATTTTCTAAGAAAGCTTCTTTCTGGTTTTCATCTGAGGATATTTCCTTTTTCACCGTAAGCTTCATTGCGCTAAGAGTTATCCCATTGCAGATTTCCAGAAAACTTAGTTAGCAAACTGATCACTGAAGAGAAACGTGTAACTCTGTGAGTTGCATTCACACATGGCACTGCAGTTTCTCAGAAGGCTTCTTTCCAGTTTGGATCTGAGGATAATACCTTTTGCACCACAGCCCTGAATGAGCTCCCAAATATACCTTTGCAGAACCCACGACAACAGCGTTAGCAAACTGTTCAGAGAAAGGAAGGGTGGATCTCTGTGTGATGAAGTCACACATCAGAAAGCAATCACTCATAAAGCTTCTCTCTAGTTATTATGTGAGGATATTTCCTTTTTCACCATGGGCCCCTATGTGCTCCCAAATATCACTTTCCAGATTCCACGAAAAGAGTGTTAGCAAACTGATTCCTAAAGTCTAAGTTATAAGTCTGTGAGATGAACTCACAGATCAGAAAGAAGTTTCTCAGAAGGCTTCTTTCACTTTTTGAACGGATGAAATTTCCTTTATCAGCGTAGGCCTCAATGCGATCCAAGGAAGCCCTTCTCAGGTTTCTCAAAGACAGTGTTAATGGACTGCTCCACGAAACATAAGTGTAACTCTGTGAGATGAATTCACACATCACCAAAAAGTTTCTAAGAAAGCTTCTTTCTAGTTTTCATCTGTGGATATTTCCTTTGCCACCATAAGGTTCATTGCGCTATGAAGTATCTAATTGCAGATTTCCAGAAAACTGTGTTAACAAACTGATCACTGAAGAGAAACGTGTTACTCTGTGTGTTGCATTCACACATGGCAATGCAGTTTCTCAGAAAGCTTCTGTTTAGTTATTATGTGAATATATTTCCTTTTTCATCATGGACCACTATGGGTTCCCAAATATCACTTTTCAGATTTCACGAAAAGTGTGTTAGCAAACTCCTTCCTGAAGTCTAAGCTATAAGTCTGTGAGATGAACTCACAGATCAGAAAGAAGTTTCTCAGAAGGCTTCTTTCCCATTTTGAAGTGATGATATTTCCTTTGTCAGCATAGGCCTCAATGCGATCCCAGGAAGCCCTTCTCAGGTTCCTCAAAGACAGTGTTAATGGACTGCTCCACGAAACATAAGAGTAACTCTCTGAGATGCATTCACACATCACCAAGAATTTTCTAAGAAAGCTTCTTTCTGGTTTTCATCTGAGGATATTTCCTTTTTCACCGTAAGCTTCATTGCGCTAAGAGTTATCCCATTGCAGATTTCCAGAAAACTTAGTTAGCAAACTGATCACTGAAGAGAAACGTGTAACTCTGTGAGTTGCATTCACACATGGCACTGCAGTTTCTCAGAAGGCTTCTTTCCAGTTTGGATCTGAGGATAATACCTTTTGCACCACAGCCCTGAATGAGCTCCCAAATATACCTTTGCAGAACCCACGACAACAGCGTTAGCAAACTGTTCAGAGAAAGGAAGGGTGGATCTCTGTGTGATGAAGTCACACATCAGAAAGCAATCACTCATAAAGCTTCTCTCTAGTTATTATGTGAGGATATTTCCTTTTTCACCATGGGCCCCTATGTGCTCCCAAATATCACTTTCCAGATTCCACGAAAAGAGTGTTAGCAAACTGATTCCTAAAGTCTAAGTTATAAGTCTGTGAGATGAACTCACAGATCAGAAAGAAGTTTCTCAGAAGGCTTCTTTCACTTTTTGAACGGATGAAATTTCCTTTATCAGCGTAGGCCTCAATGCGATCCAAGGAAGCCCTTCTCAGGTTTCTCAAAGACAGTGTTAATGGACTGCTCCACGAAACATAAGTGTAACTCTGTGAGATGAATTCACACATCACCAAGAAGTTTCTAAGAAAGCTTCTTTCTCGTTTTCATCTGTGGATATTTCCTTTGTCACCGTAAGGTTCAATGCGCTATGAAGTACCTAATTGTAGATTTCCAGAAAACTGTGTTAACAAATTGATCACTGAAGAGAAACTTGTATCTCTGTGAGTTGAATTCATACATGGCAATGCAGTTTCTCAGAAAGCTTCTCTTTAGTTTTTATGTGAGGATATTTCCTTTATCACCATGGCCCCTATGGGCTCCCAAATATCACTTTCCAGATTCCACGAAAAGAGTGTTAGCAAACTGCTTCCTGAAGTCTAAGTTATAAGTCTGTGAGATCAACTCACAGATCAGAAAGACGTTTCTCACATGTCTTCTTTCACTTTTTGAACGGATGAAATTTCCTTTATCAGCGTAGGCCTCAATGCGTTCCAAGGAAGCCCTTCTCAGGTTTCTCAAAGACAGTGTTAATGGACTGCTGCAGGAAACATAAGTGTAACTCTGTGAGATGAATTCACACATCACCAAGAAGTTTCTAAGAAAGCTTCTTTCTAGTTTTCATCTGTGGATATTTCCTTTGTCCCCGTAAGGTTCAATGCGCTATGAAGTATCTAATTGCAGATTTCCAGAAAACTGTGTTAACAAACTGATCACTGAAGAGAAACTTGTATCTCTGTGAGTTGCATTCATACATGGCAATGCAGTATCTCAGAAAGCTTCTCTTTAGTTATTATGTGAGGATATTTCCTTTATCACCATGGACCCCTATGGGCTCCCAAATATCACTTTCCAGAATCCACGAAAAGAGTGTTAGCAAACTGCTTCCTGAAGTCTTAATTATAAGTCCGTGAGATGAACTCACAGATCATAAAGAAGGTTCTCAGAAGGCTTCTTTCACGATTTGAACGGAAGAAATTTCCTTTATCAGCGTAGGCCTCAATGCGATCCAAGGATGCCCTTCTCAGGTTCCTCAAAGACAGTGTTAATGGACTGCTCCACGAAACATAAGTGTAACTCTGTGAGGTGAATTCACACATCACCAAGAACTTTCTAAGAAAGCTTCTTTCTAGTTTTCATCTGAGGATATTTCCATTGTCACCGTAAGCTTCATTGCGCGAAGAGGTATCCCATTGCAGATTTCCAGAAAACTTAGTTAGCAAACTGATCACTGAAGAGAAACGTGTAATTCTGTGAGTTTCATTCAGTCATGGCAAGGCAGTTTCTCAGAAGGCTTCTTTCCAGTTTTGTGTCCGGAGCCGTGAGGCCTGGATTTAGCCAACCTCTGTTGCTTGATCTCCGCAAAGCAGGGAGAAGAGGGCACATTCTCGGGTTCTTTACTTCCAAACCCTTCCCGCATGCCCAAAGCTTTTCCCACGCGCCCGTAAGTTTCTCCCGCACGCGCCGAAGTTTCTCCCACGCGCGCTAAATCTGTTCCCGCGCGCAAACCTTTCCCGCACGCACCAACCTTTCCCGCGCGCACACAAATATTTTCCCGCCCAGAAAGACATGCAGCCCAGGGCGCAGGCGCGATCCCGCGCCCGGGAGAAGTACAAACCCACTGGCGCATGCGCGATTGTAATTTGAGAAGACCCAGCCCCCGTCACCGCCCTGACCCAAACTCTTCCAATGCCAGCCTATATAAGGCATGACGCTACACTCAATAAACGAAACTTGATCAGGCTGTTTGTCTTGTCTCCATTTCTTGTGTTTTCTTGTCTCCTCCATTCACACTCCCCCTTCCAGGGCCCGTTCGACTGTCCTGCAGGTCGGGACACCTGGCGCCCGAATAGGGACCTGGACACGGGGGAAAAAGTGAGGAAGAAGGCACTAAAGTCGGCCAAAAGTGAAAGTGGAAAGAAATTCCTCCGGACGTCGTGGGAGCCTGACGCGTTGGAACCAGAGGTGAGTAACAGTGTCTGATTATGGGACAAGAATTAAGCCAGCATCAAATTTATGTAGGGCAATTAAAAGAGGCTTTAAAAACACGAGGAGTAAAGGTTAAAAGTAATGATTTGTTTAAGTTTTTTGATTTTGTAAAAGAAACCTGCCCTTGGTTTCCACAAGAGGGGACCATTGACATAAAGAGGTGGCGTAGAGTGGGAGACTGTTTTCAAGATTACTATAGTACTTTTGGACCAGAGAATATTCCGGTGACAGCTTTTTCTTATCGGAATCTAATCAGAGATATAATAGATAAAAAGGAAAAAGAAAAAAATCCTGAGGTAATGGCGGTGGTTACTCAGACTGAGGAAATATTAAGAGGCAGCTCCCAGACCGACCTCGAGAAATCCATACCTAATAAAGAAATAGACCTTATATCGCTACAAAGTGACGAGGAAGAGGCTGGGGTCCCCTTAATGACAAATACAGAAACATCAAATAAGGAAAAGTTCAAAAAATACCCAGTTTTGCCTACAACTAATGAAAGCAAAAGTAAAAATAACTTTAACCCTTCAGAAGTAAACTGGGATAATTTGGAGGAAGGGGTAGCAAAATATTATAATTCTGACTGGCCACAAACTCTTACTTATCCCCCTCCCTATAATAAGGCTTCTGCCCCCGCAGTTATGGCAGTAATAGACCCAAAAGGGAGCTTAGAGAAAAAATTGCACAGCTTGAAGAGCAAATAAAGTTCGAAGAACTGCATCAGTCTTTAATCACTAGATTGCAGAAATTAAGGACAGGAAGTGAGAGCGTTCAATACCCTAAAGGAATAGAGAAACCCTCTCACCCTCAGAGACCCGGACAGCATGTCCCAAAAGGAAGGTTGCTTGGTATTAGGGATACGGAGGATTCCTCTCCTCGAGATGTTTTTCCAGTAATGGAAACTACAGATGCGCAGGGTCGAGCCTGGCGACACCACAATGGGTTCGAATTTACTGTAATAAAAGAACTAAAAACTGCTGTCTCGCAATACGGAGCTACTGCCCCGTACACCCTGGCGATAGTCGAATATGTGGCCAATAATTGGCTCACTCCCATAGATTGGAATACCTTAGTTAGAGCAGTTCTTTCCGGAGGCGACCATCTGATTTGGAAGTCAGAATTTTATGAAAATTGTAGAGATATGGCCAAGAGAAACCAACAAGCCAAAAATGGATGGGATTTTGATATGCTAACTGGTTCGGGTAATTACACAGAAACCGATGCTCAGATGCCGTATGATCCTGGACTGTTTTCTCAAATCCAAGCAGCAGCTACCAAAGCCTGGAGAAAACTTCCTGTTAAGGGGGATCCAGGAGGCTCGCTCACGGGGGTCAAACAAGGACCTGATGAGCCTTTTGCAGACTTTGTACATAGACTTTTAACCACAGCCAGCAGAATATTTGGAAATGCCGAGGCAGGGGTGGATTATGTAAAACAGCTAGCTTACGAAAACGCTAACCCGGCTTGTCAGGCAGCAATCAGACCTTATAGTAAGAAAACAGACTTAACAGGTTACATCCGCCTCTGTTCAGACATAGGGCCCTCATATCAACAGGGTTTGGCTATGGCTGCTGCCTTTAGTGGACAAACCATAAAAGACTTCCTCGCTAGTAAAAATAAAAATAGCAAGGGGTGCTTCAAGTGCGGAAAAATGGGACACTTCCCTAGGGATTGTAAGGGAGAGCTAGCTAAGACCTTAGAGGCAAAAGCTCCAGGCCTCTGCCCTAGGTGTAAAAGAGGAAAACATTGGTGCAACGGATGTAAATCTAAAATTGACAATCAAGGAAATCCCCTAACACCTCAGTAGGGAAACGGATTGAGGGGCCGACCCCAGGCCCCGAAACAAGCTTATGGGGCGGTCAGTTTTGTACCAACCAACAACAATCCGTTTCACAGCTTAGTAGAGCAACCCCAGGAAGCGCAGGATTGGACCTCTGTTCCCCCTCCCACACAGTATTAACCCCTGAAATGGGACCTCAGGCCCTAAGTACGGGCATATATGGGCCCCTACCCTCAAACATGTTTGGATTAATCCTGGGGAGAAGCAGCGCCACCATGAAAGGCCTACAGGTCTTTCCAGGAATAGTGGATAGTGATTATATAGGAGAAATCAAAATCATGGACAAGGCTATTGACAACATCATTATCATTCCTCAAGGGGATAGAATAGCGCAGTTACTCCTGTTACCATTGCTAAAAACAGCTCGGTTTTTATATGTGGCAATAATAGGGCTTATACCTATTTACCTACTAACTGGACAGGACGCTGTGTCTTAGCCACACTTTTACCTGACATAGACATTATCCCTGGAGATGAACCTGTGTCTATCCCAGCTATAGATCACTTTTTAGGAAGAAACAAAAGGGCAATACAATTTATCCCCTTACTTGCAGGATTAGGCATAACTACTGCCGTAGCAACTGGGGCTACAGGCCTAGGGGTTTCTGTTACTCAATACACCAAATTGTCTCGCCAACGGATCTCAGATATGCAGGCCATTTCGAGTACTATACAAGATTTACAAGATCAGGTAGATTCTCTGGCAGAAGTAGTGCTCCAAAATAGAAGAGGCCTAGATTTACTAACTGCAGAACAGGGAGGCATCTGCTTGGCTTTACAGGAGAAGTGCTGTTTCTATGCCAACAAATCCGGGATCGTCAGGGACAAAATCAGGCGTCTACAAGAAGACCTAGAAAAACGATGAAAAGAAGTAACCTATAACCCATTTTGGACTGGGTTCCATGGACTCCGTCCCTATCTTATGCCATTCCTGGGCCCCCTGCTTTGCCTATTGCTCTTACTCTCTATAGGACCTTTGGTCTTCAATAAGCTCATGACATTCATTAAGCAACAGGTCGAGGCTATCCAAGCGAAGCCTATACAGGTCCATTATCATCGCCTAGAACAAGAAGATCGCGGTGGTTCATACTCACACCCATTATGACCACCTTCCCTATGCGCTGAACTGGACAGCCAATGACGGGTAAGAGAGTATCATCTCTCACTAACCTAAGACAGGAGGGCCGTCATAAGCTACTGCCTAATCCCATGACGGGAACCAGGGATGAGATGCATTACTCCAACCTAAGACAGACGCAGTTCCCGAGGGACAATCTTCTAGCCATAATTATATATAAAAAAGGGGGACCTATCCGGAGCCATGAGGCCTGGAATTAGCCTACCACTGTTGTTGATCTCCGCAAAGCGGAGACAAGAGGGCACATTCCCGGGTTCTTTATTTACAAAACATTCCCACGCGCGCACAAAGATTTGCCCTCCCGCGTCTAAGTTTCTCCCGCGCGCGCCAAAACTGTTCCCACGCGCACCAACCTTGCCCGCGCGCGCGCAAATATTTTCCCGCCCAGGAAAATATGCAGCCCAGGGCGCAGGCGCAATCCCGTGCCCGAGAAAAGTACAAACCCACGGCGCATGCGCGATTGTAATTTGAGAAGACCCAGACCCGTCACCGCCCTGACCCAACCTCTTCCCCTGCCAGCCTATATAAGGCATGACCCTACACTCAATAAACGAGACTTGATCAGGTTGTTTGTCTTGTCTCCATTTCTTGTGTTTTCTTGTCTCCTCCATTCACACTCCCCCTTTCAGGGCCCGATTGACTGCCCTGCAGGTCGGGACAGTTTTGATCTGAGGATATTTCCCTTTTCACCATAGCCCTCAATGTGCTCCCAAATATACCTTTGCAGAATCCACGACAACAGTGTTAGCAAACTGTTCCAGGAAGGGAAGGGTGGAACTCTGTGTGATGAAGTCACACATCAGAAAGCAATCTCTCAGAAAGCTTCTCTCTAGTTATTAGGTGACGATATTTCCTTTTTCATCATGGGCCCCTATGGGCTCCCAAATATCACTTTCCAGAATCCACGAAAAGAGTGTTACAAAACTGCTTCCTGAAGTCTAAGTTATAAGTTTGTGAGACGAACTCACAGATCAGAAAGAAGTTTCTCAGAAGGCTTCTTTCACGTTTTGAACGGAAGAAATTTCCTTTATCAGCGTCGGCTTCAATGCGATCCAAGGAAGCCCTTCTCAGATTCCTCAAAGACAGTGTTAATGGACTGCTCCATGAAACATAAGTGGAACTCTGTGAGATGAATTCACACATCACCAAGAAGTTTCTAAGAAAGCTTCTTTCTAGTTTTCATCTGTGGATATTTCCTTTGTCACCGTAAAGTTCATTGCGCTATGAAGTATCTAATTGCAGATTTCCAAAAAACTGTGTCAACAAACTGATCACTGAAGAGAAACGTGTAACTCTGAGAGTTGCATTCACACATGGCAATGCAGTTTCTCAGAAAGCTTCTCTTTAGTTATTATGTGAGGTTATTTCGTTTTTCACCATGGGCTCCTATGAGCTCCCAAATATCACATTCCAGAATCCACAAAAAGAGTGTTAGCAAACTGCTTCCTGAAGTCTCAGTTATAAGACCTTGAGATGAACTCACAGATCAGATAGAAGTTTTTCAGAAAGCTTCTTTCACGTTTTGAACGGAAGAAATTTCCTTTATCAGCGTAGGCCTCAATGCGATCCAAGGAAGCCCTTCTCAGGTTCCTCAAAGACAGTGTTAATGGACTGCTTCACGAAACATAAGTGTAACTCTGTGAGATGAATTCACACATCACCAAGAATTTCTAAGAAAGCTTCCTTCTAGTTTTCATCTGAGGATATTTCCTTTGTCACCGTAAGCTACATGGCGCTAAAGGGTATCCCACCGCAGATTTCCAGAAAACTTAGTTAGCTAAGAGAAACGTGTAACTCTGTGAGTTGCATTCACACGTTGAAATGCAGTTTCTCAAAAGGCTTCTTTCCAGTTTTGATCTGAGGATATTCCCTTTTTCACCATAGCCCTCAATGAGCTCCCAAATATACCTTTGCAGAATACATGACAACGGTGTTAGCAAACTGTTCCAAGAAGGGAACGGTGGAGCTCTGTGTGATGAAGTCACACATCAGAAAGCAATCTCTCAGAAAGCTTCTCTCTAGTTATTATGTGAGAATATTTCCTTTTTCACCATGGGCAACATGGGCTCCCAAATATCCCTTTCCAGTATCCACGAAAAGAGTGCTCGCAAAATGCTTCCTGAAGTCTAACTTATACGTCTGTGAGATGAAGTCACAGATCAGAAAGAAGTTTCTCAGAAAGCTTCTTTCACGTTTTGAACAGATGAAATTTCCTTTAGCAGCATATGCCTCAATGCAATCCAAGGAAGCCCTTCTCAGTTTCCTCAAAGACAGTGTTAATGGACTGCTCCATGAAACATAAGTGTAACTCTGTGTGATGAATTCACACATCACCAAGAAGTTTCTAGGAAAGCTTCTTTCTAGTTTTCATCTGTGGATATTTCCTTTGTCACCGTAAAGTTCATTGCGCTATGAAGTATCTAATTGCAGATTTCCAAAAAACTGTGTTAACAAACTGATCACTGAAGAGAAACTTGTAACTCTGTGAGTTGCATTCACACATGGCAATGCAGTTTCTCAGAAAGCTTCTCTTTAGTTATTATGTGAGGTTATTTCGTTTTTCACCATGGGCCCCTATGAGCTCCCAAATATCACATTCCAGAATCCACAAAAAGAGTGTTAGCAAACTGCTTCCTGAAGTCTAAATTATAAGTCCTGAGATGAACTCACAGATCAGATAGAAGTTTCTCAGAAGGCTTCTTTCACGTTTTGAACGGAAGAAATTTAATTTATCAGCGTAGGCCTCAATGCGATCCAAGTAAGCCCTTCTCAGGTTCCTCAAAGACAGTGTTAATGGACTGCTTCACGAAACAGAAGTGTACCTCTGTGAGATGAATTCACACATCACCAAGAATTTCTAAGAAAGCTTCCTTCTAGTTTTCATCTGAGGATATTTCCTTTGTCACCGTAAGCTACATGGCGCTAAAGGGTATCCCACCGCAGATTTCCAGAAAACTTAGTTAGCTAAGAGAAACGTGTAACTCTGTGAGTTGCATTCACACGTTGAAATGCAGTTTCTCAAAAGGCTTCTTTCCAGTTTTGATCTGAGGATATTCCCTTTTTCACCATAGCCCTCAATGAGCTCCCAAATATACCTTTGCAGAATACATGACAACGGTGTTAGCAAACTGTTCCAAGAAGGGAACGGTGGAGCTCTGTGTGATGAAGTCACACATCAGAAAGCAATCTCTCAGAAAGCTTCTCTCTAGTTATTATGTGAGAATATTTCCTTTTTCACCATGGGCAACATGGGCTCCCAAATATCCCTTTCCAGTATCCACGAAAAGAGTGCTCGCAAAATGCTTCCTGAAGTCTAACTTATACGTCTGTGAGATGAAGTCACAGATCAGAAAGAAGTTTCTCAGAAAGCTTCTTTCACGTTTTGAACAGATGAAATTTCCTTTAGCAGCATATGCCTCAATGCAATCCAAGGAAGCCCTTCTCAGTTTCCTCAAAGACAGTGTTAATGGACTGCTCCATGAAACATAAGTGTAACTCTGTGTGATGAATTCACACATCACCAAGAAGTTTCTAGGAAAGCTTCTTTCTAGTTTTCATCTGTGGATATTTCCTTTGTCACCGTAAAGTTCATTGCGCTATGAAGTATCTAATTGAAGATTTCCAAAAAACTGTGTTAAAAAACTGATCACTGAAGAGAAACTTGTAACTCTGTGAGTTGCATTCACACATTCCAATGCAGTTTCTCAGAAAGCTTCTCTTTAGTTATTATGTGAGGTTATTTCGTTTTTCACCATGGGCCCCTATGAGCTCCCAAATATCACATTCCAGAATCCACAAAAAGAGTGTTAGCAAACTGCTTCCTGAAGTCTAAATTATAAGTCCTGAGATGAACTCACAGATCAGATAGAAGTTTCTCAGAAGGCTTCTTTCACGTTTTGAACGGAAGAAATTTAATTTATCAGCGTAGGCCTCAATGCGATCCAAGTAAGCCCTTCTCAGGTTCCTCAAAGACAGTGTTAATGGACTGCTTCACGAAACAGAAGTGTACCTCTGTGAGATGAATTCACACATCACCAAGAATTTCTAAGAAAGCTTCCTTCTAGTTTTCATCTGAGGATATTTCCTTTGTCACCGTAAGCTACATGGCGCTAAGGGGTATCCCACTGCAGATTTCCAGAAAACTTAGTTAGCTAACTGATCACTGAAGAGAAACGTGTAACTCTGTGAGTTGCATTCACACGTTGAAATGCAGTTTCTCACAAGGCTTCTTTCCAGTTTTGATCTGAGGATATACCCTTTTTCACCATAGCCCTCAATGAGCTCCCAAATATACCTTTGAAGAATCCATGACAGCAGTGTTAGCAAACTGTTCCAAGAAGGGAACGGTGGAACTCTGTGTGATGAAGTCACACATCAGAAAGCAATCTCTCAGAAAGCTTCTCTCTAGTTATTATGTGAGAATATTTCCTTTTTCACCATGGGCAACATGGGCTCCCAAATATCCCTCTCCAGTATCCACGAAAAGAGTGTTCGCAAAATGCTTCCTGAAGTCTAAGTTATAAGTTTGTGAGATGAATTCACAGATCAGAAAGAAGTTTCTCAGAAAGCTTCTTTCACGTTTTAAACGGAAGAAACTTCCTTTATCAGCGTAGGCCTCAATGAGATCCAAGGAAGCCCTTCTCGGGTTCCTCAAAGACAGTGTTGATGGACTGCTCCAAGAAACATAAGTGTAACTCTGTGCGATGAATTCACACACCACCAAGAAGTTTCTAAAAAACCTTCTTTCTAGTTTTCATCTGTGGATATTTCCTTTGTCACCGTAAGGTTCTTTGCCCTATGAAGTATCTAATTGCAGATTGCCAGAAAACTGTGTTAAAAAACTGATCACTGAAGAGAAACGTGTATCTCTGTGAGTTGCATTCACACATGGCAATGCAGTTTCTCAAAATGCTTCCCTTTAGTTATTATGTGAGGATATTTCCTTTTTCACCATATCCCTCAATGAGCTCCAAATTATAGCTTTGCAGAATTCACGACAACAGTGTTAGCAAACTCTTCCAAGAAGGGAAGGGTGGAACTCTGTGTGATGAATTCACACATCAGAAAGCAATGTCTCAGAAATCTTCTCTCTAGTTATTATGTGAGGATATTACCTTTTTCATCAAGGGCGCCTATGGGCTCCCAAATATCACTTTCCAGATTCCAAGAAAAGAGTGTTAGCAAACTGCTTGCTGAAGTCTAACTTATAAGTCTGTGAGATGAACTCACAGATCAGAAAGAAGTTTCTCAGAAGGCTTTTTTCACGTTTTGAACAGAAGAAATTACCTTTATCAGCGTAGGCCTCAATGCGATCCAAGGAAGCCCTTCTCAGGTTCCTCAAAGACAGTGTTAATGGACTGCTCCACGAAAGATAAGTGAAACTCTGTGAGATTAATTCACACATCACCAAGAAGTTTCTAAGAAAGCTTCTTCCTGTTTTCATCTGAGGATATTTCTTTATCGCGGTAAGCTTCATTGCGCTAAGAGGTATCCCATTGCAGATTTCCAGAATACTTTGTTAGCAAACTGATAACTGAAGAGAAACGTGTAACTCTCGTAGTTGCATTCACTCATGGCAATGCAGTTTCTCAGAAGTCTTCTTTCCAGTTTTGATCTGAGGATATTTCCTTTTTCACCGCAGACCTCAATGACCTCCCAAATATACCTTTGCAGAATCCACGACAACAGTGTTAGCAAACTGTTCAAAGAAGGGAATGGTGGAATTCAGTTTGATGAAGTCACACATCAGAAAGCAAACTCTCAGAAAGTTTCTCTCTTGTTATTATCTGTGCATGTTTCCGTTTTCACCATTGCCCACTAAGGCTCCCAAATCTCACTTTGCAGATTCCACGAAAAGAGTGTTAGCAAACTCCTACCTGAGAAGTAAGCTGTAACTCTGTGAGAGGAATTCACAGATCACAAAGAAGTCTCTCACAAAGCATCTTTCAAGTTTTCAACTTACGATATTTCCTTTATTAACATAGGCCTCAATGAAATCCAAATAAGTCCTTCTCAGGTTCCTCAAAGACAGTGTTAATGGACTCCTTCATGAAACATAAGTGTAATTCTGGGAGATGAATTCACACATCACCAAGAAGTTTCTAACTGAGCTTCTTTCTAGTTTTCATCTGAGGATATTTCCTTTGTCACCGTAAGCTTCATTGTGTTCAGCAGTATCCCATTGCAGATTTCCAGAAAACTGTGTTAGCAAACTGAACACTGAGGAGAAACGTGTGACTCTGGGAGTTGCATTCACACATAGAAATGCAGTTTCTCAGAAGGCTTCTTTCCAGTTTTCATCTGAGGATATTTCCTTTTCACCATATCCCTAAGTGAGCTCCCAAAGATCACTTTGCAGAACACAAGATAACAGAGTTAGCAAACGGTTCCAAGTAGGGACGGGTGGAACTCTGTGTGATGAAGTCACACATCACAAAGCGATCTCTCAGAAAGCTTCTCTCTATTTATTAGCTGAGGATATTTCCTTTTTCACCAAGGGCCCCTATGGGCTCCAAATCTCACTTGGAATATTCCACGAAAAGAGTGTTAGCAAACTGCTTCCTGAGAACTAAGCTGTAGTCTGTGAGAGGAATTCAAAGATCACAAAGAAGTTTCTCAGAAAGCTTCTTTCACGTTTTGAATGGGTGATATTTCCTTTACCAGCGTGGGCCTCAATGCGATCCAAAGAAGTCCTTCTCAGGTTCCTCAAAGACAGTATTAATGGACTGATGCATGAAACAGAGGTGTAATTCTGTGAGATGAATTCCCACAGCACAAGGAAGTTTCTATGAAAGCTTCTTTCTAGTTTTCATCTGAGGATATTTCCTTTGTCACCGTAAGCTTCATCGTGTTCAGAAGTATCCCATTGTAGATTTCCAGAAAACTGTGTTAGCAAACTGAACACTGAAGAGAAACGTGTAAATATGTGAGGTGCATTCACACGTTGAAATGCAGTTTCTCAAAAGGCTTCTTTCCAGTTTTGATCTGAGGATATTTACTTTTTCACCAAGGGCCCCTATGGGCTCCCAAATCTCATTTGGCATATTCCACGAAAAGAGTGTTAGCAAACTGCCTCCTGAGAACTAAGCTGTAACTGCGTGAGAGGAATTCCCAGATCACAACGAAGTTTCTCAGAAAGCTTCTTTCACGTTTTGAACGGGTGATATTTCCTTTACCAGCGTAGGCCTCAATGCGATCCAAAGAAGTCCTGCTCAGGTTCCTCAAAGACAGTGTTAATGGACTCCTGCATGAAACATAAGTGTAATTCTGTGAGATGAATTCACACATCACCAAGAAGTTTGTAACAAAGCTTCTTTCTAGTTTTC
Organism: Rhinopithecus roxellana; assembly: GCF_007565055.1. Lineage (NCBI taxonomy): Eukaryota > Metazoa > Chordata > Mammalia > Primates > Cercopithecidae > Rhinopithecus > Rhinopithecus roxellana. Next base: position 109,003,222 of record NC_044552.1, on the reverse strand, counting down.
ATCTGATTATATTTCCTTTGTCACCATAAGCTTCATTGACTTAAGAGGTATCCCACTGCAGAATTCCAGAAAACTTAGTTAGCACACTAATCACTGAAGAGAAACTTGTAACTCCGTGAGTTGCATTCACTCATGGCAATGCAGTTTCTCAGAAGGCTTCTTTCCAGTTTTGATCTGAGGATATTTCATTTTTCACCATAGCCCTCAATGAGTTTCAAAATATACCTTTGCAGAATCCACAAGAACAGTGTTAGCAAACTGTTCCCAGAAGGGATGGGTGGAACTCTGTGTGCTGAAGTCACACATCAGAAAGCAATCTCTCAGAAAGCTTCTCTCTAGTCATTATGTGAGGATATTTCCTTTTTCATCAAGGGCCCCTATCGGGTCCCAAATATCACTTTCTATATTCCACGAAAAGAGAGTTCGCAAACTCCTTCCTGACGTCTAAGTTATAAGTCTGCGAGATGAGCTCACAGATCAGAAAGAAGTTTCTCAGAAGGCTTCTTTCACGTTTTGAACGGATGATATTTCCTTTATCAGCGTAGGCCTCGATGCGATCCAAGGAAGCCGTTCTCAGGTTCCTCAAAACAGTGTTAATGGACTGCTCCACGAAACATAAGTGTAACTCTGTGAGATGAACTCACACATCACCGAGAAGTTTCTAAGAAAGCTTCTTTCTAGATTCATCTGATTATACTTCCTTTGTCACCGTAAGCTTCATTGCGCTAACAGGTATCCCATTGCAGATTTCCAGAAAACTTAGTTAGCAAACTGATCACAGAAGAGAGTCGTGTAACTCTGGGAGTTGCATTCACTCATGGCAATGCAGTTTCTCAGAAGGCTTCTTTCCAGTTTTCATTTGAGGATATTTCCTTTTTCACCATAGCCCTCAATGAGCTCCCAAATATACCTTTGCAGATTCCACGAAAACAGTATAAGGAAATTGAAGGCAGACATCAGAAAGCAATCTTTCAGAAAGCTTCTCTCTAGTTATTATGTGAGGATATTTCCTTTTTCATCATGGGCCCCTATGGGCTCCCAAATATCACTTTCCAGAATCCACGAAAAGAGTGTTAGTGAACTGCTTCCTGGAGTCTAAGTTATAAGTCTGTGAAATGAACTCACAGATCAGAAAGAAGTTTCTCAGAAGGCTTCTTTCACGTTTTGAACGGATGAAATTTCCTTTCTCAGCGTAGTCCTCAATGCGATCCAAGGAAGCCCTTCTCATGTTCCTCAAAGACAGTGGTAATGGACTGCTCCACGAAATATAAGTGTAACTCTGTGAGATGAATTCACACATCACCAAGAAGTTTCTAAGAAACCTTCTTTCTAGTTTTCATATGAGGATATTTCCTTTGTCACCGGAAGCTTCATTGCGCTAGGAGGTATAGCATTGCAGATTTCCAGAAAACTTAGTTAGCAAACTGATCACTGAAGAGAAACGTGTAACTCTGTGAGTTGCAATCACTCATTGCAATGCAGTTTCTCAGAAGGCTTCTTTCCATTTTTGATCTGAGGATATTTCCTTTTTCACCATAGCCCTCTAACCGCTCCCAAATATACCATTGCAAAATCCATGACAACAGTGTTAGCAAACTGTTCCAAGAAGGGAAGGGTGGAACTCTGTGTGATGAAGTCACACATCAGAAAGCAATCTCTCAGAAAGTTTCTCTCTAGTTATTATGTGGGGATATTTCCTTTTCCACCATGGGCCCCTATGGACTACCAAATATCACTCTCCAGATTCCACGAAAAGAGTGTTTGCAACCTGCTTCCTGAAGTCTATGTTATAAGTCTGTGAGATGAACTCACAGATCAGAACGAAGTTTCCCAGAAAGCTTCTTTCACGTTTGAACGGAAGAAATTTCCTTTACCAGCGTAGGCCTCAATGTGATCCAAAGAAGTCCTGCTCAGGTTCCTCAAAGACAGTGTTAATGGACTCCTGCATGAAACATAAGTGTACCTCTGTGAGATGAATTCACACATCACCAAGAAGTTTCTAAGAAAGCTTCTTTCTAGTTTTCATCTGTGGATATTTCCTTTGTCACCGAAAGGTTCATTGTGCTATGAAGTATCTAATTGCCGATTTCCAGAAAACTGTGTTAACAAACTGAACACTGAAGAGAAACGTGTAACTCTGTGAGTTGCATTCACACATGGCAATGCAGTTTCTCAGAAAGTTTCTCTTTAGTTATAATGTGAGGATATTTCCTTTTTCACCATAGCCCTCAATCAGCTCCCAAATATACCGTTGCAGAATTCACGACAACAGTGTTAGCAAACTGTACCAAGAAAGGAAGGGTGGAACTCTGTGTGATGAAGTCACACATCAGAAAGCAATCTCTCAGAAGGCTTCTCTCTAGTCATTATGTGAGGATATTTCCTTTGTCTTCATGGGCCCCTATCGGGTCCCAAATATCACTTTCTAGATTCCACTAAAAGAGTGTTCGCAAACTGCTTCCTGAAGTCTAAGTTATAAGTCTGTGAGATGAACTCACTGATCAGAAAGAAGTTTCTCCGAAGGCTTCTTTCACGTTTTGAACGGATGAAATTTCCTTTATCAGCGTATGCCTCAATGCGATCAAAGGAAGCCCTTCTCAGGTTCCTCAAAGACAGGGATAATGGACTGCTTCACGAAATATAAGTGTAACTCCGTCAGATGAATTCACACATCACCATGAATTTTCTAAGAAAGCTTCTTTCCAGTTTTCATCTGTGGCTACTTCCTTTGTCACCGTAATGTTCATGGCGCTATGAAGTATCGAATTGCAGATTTCCAGAAAACTGTGTTAACAAACTGATCACTGAAGAGAAACGTGTAACTCTATGAGTTGCATTCACACATGGCAATGCAGTTTCTCAGAAAGCTTCTCTTTAGTTATTATGTGAGGATAATTCCTTTTTCACCCTGGCCCTCAATGAGCTCCCAAATATACCTTTGCAGAATCCACGAGAACAGTGTTAGCAAACTGATCCAAGAAGGTACGGGTGGAACTCTGTGTGATGAAGCCACACATCAGAAAGGAATCTCTCAGAAAGCTTCTCTCTAGTTATTATGTGAGGATATTTCCTTTTTCACCATGGGTCCCTATGGGCTCGCAAATATCACTTTACAGATTACACGAAAAGAGTGTTAGCAAACTGCTTCCTGAAGTCTAAGTTATAAGCCGGTGAGATAAACTCACAGATCAGAAAGAAGTTTCTCAGAAAGCTTCTTTCACGTTTTGAACGATGAAATTATCTTTATCAACGTAGGCCTCAATGCGATCCAAAGAAGCCGTTCTTAGATTCCTCAAAGACAGTGTTAATGGACTCAACGAAACATAAGTGTAACTCTGTGAGATGAATTCACACATCACCAAGAAGTTTCTAAGAAAGCTTCTTTCTAGTTTTCATCTGTGGATATTTCCTTTGTCACCGTAAGGTTCATCGCGCTATGAAGTATCTAATTGCAGATTTCCAGAAAACTGTTTTAACAAACTGATCACTGAAGAGAAACGTGTAACTCTGTGAGTTGCATTCACACAGGGCAATGCAGTTTCTCAGAAAGCTTCTCTTTAGTTATTATGTGAGGATATTGCCTTTTTCAGCATAACCCTCAATGAGCTCCCAAATATACCTTGGCAGAATCCACGACAACAGAGTTAGCAAACTGTTCCCAGAAGGGAAGGGTGGAACTCTGTGTGATGAAGCCACACATCCGAAAGGAATCTCTCAGAAAGCTTCTGTCTAGTTATTATGTGAGGATATTTCCTTTTTCAAAATGGACCCCTATGGGCTCCCAAATATCACTTTACAGATTCCTCGAAAAGAGTGTTAGCAAACTGCTTCCTGAAATCTAAGTTATAAGTCTGTGAGATCAACTCACAGATCAGAAAGAAGTTTCTCAGAAATCTTCTTTCACGTTTTGAACGGATGACATTTCCATCATCAGCGTAGGCCTCAATGCGATCCAAAGAAGCCGTTCTCTGATTCCTCAAAGACATTGTTAATGGACTGCTACACGAAACATAAGTGTAACTCTGTGAGATGAATTCACACATCACCAAGAAGTTTCCAAGAAAGCTTCTTTCTAGTTTTCATCTGTGGATATTTCCTTTGTCACAGTAAGGTTCATTCCGCTATGAAGTATCTAATTGCCGATTTCCAGAAAACTGTGTTAACAAACTGATCACTGAAGAGAAACGTATAACTCTATGAGTTGCATTCACACATGGCAATGCAGTTTCTCAGAAAGCTTCTCTTTAGTTATTATGTGAGGATATTTCCTTTTTCACCATAGCCCTCCATGAGCTCCCAAATATACTTTGCAGAATCGACGACAACAGTGTTAGCAAACTGTTCCAAGAAGGGAGGGGTGGAACTCTGTGTGATGAATCCACACATCAGAAAGGAATATCTCAGAAAGCTTCTCTCTAGTTATTATGTGAAGATATTTCCTTTTACAACATGGGCCCCTAAGGGCTCCCAAATATCACTTTACAGATTCCACGAAAAGAGTGTTAGCAAACTGCTTCCTGAAGTCTAAGTTATAAGTCTGTGAGATGAACTCACAGATCGGAAAGAAGTTTCTCAGAATGCTTCCTTCACGTTTTGAACGATGAAATTACCTTTATCAGCGTAGTCCTCAATGCGATCCAAAGAAGCCGTTCTCAGATTCCTCAAAGACACTCTTAATGGACTGCTCCACGAAACCTAAGTATAACTCTGTGTGATGAATTCACACATCACCAAGAAGTTTCTAAGAAAGCTTCTTTCTAGTTTTCATCTCTGGATATTTCCTTTGTCACCGTAAGGTTCATTGCGCTATGAAGTATCGAATTGCAGATTTCCAGAAAACTGTGTTAACAAACTTATCACTGAAGAGGAATGTGTAACTCTGTGAGTTGCATTCACACATGGCGATGAAGTTTCTCAGAAAGCTTCTCTTTAGTTATTATGTGAGGATATTTCCTTTTTCACCATCGCCCTCAATGAGCTCCCAAATATACCTTTGCAGAATCCACGACAACAGTGTTAGCAAACTGTTGAAAGAAGGGAAGGGTGGAACTCTGTGTGATGAAGTCGCACATCAGAAAGAAATCTCTTAGAATGCTTCTCTCTAGTTATTATGTGAGGTTATTTCCTTTTTCACCGTGGGCCCCTATGGGCTCCCAAATATCACTTTACAGATTCCCCAAAACAGTGTTAGCAAACTGCTTCCTGAAGTCTAAGTTATAAGCCGGTTAGATGAACTCACAGATCAGAAAGAAGTTTCTCAGAAACCTTCTTTCACGTTTTCAATGGATGAAATTTCCTTTATCAGCGTAGACCTCAATGCGATCCAAAGAAGCCGTTCTCAGATTACCCAAAGACAGTGTAAATGGACTGCTCCATGAAACATAAGTGTAACTCTGTGAGATGAATTCACACATCCCCAAAAAGTTTCTAAGAAAGCTTCTTTCTAGTTTTCATCTGTGGATAAGTCCTTTTTCACCGTAAGGTTCATTGCGCTATGAAGTATCGAATTGCAGATTTCCAGAAAACTGTGTTAACAAACTGATCACTGAAGAGAAACGTGTAACTCTGTGAGTTGCATTCACACATGGCAATGCAGTTTGTCAGATAGCTTCTCTTTAGTTATTATGTGAGGATATTTCCTTTTTCACCATAGCCCTCCATGAGCTCCTAAATATACCTTTGCACAATCCACGATAACAGTGTTAGCAAACTGTTCCAAGAAGGGAGGGGTGGAACTCTGTGTGATGAAGCCACACATCAGAAAGGAATATCTCAGAAAGCTTCTCTCTAGTTATTATGTGAAGATATTTCCTTTTTCAACATGGGCCCCTAAGGGCTCCCAAATATCACTTTACAGATTCCACGAAAGGAGTGATAGCAAACTGCTTCCTGAAGTCTAAGTTATAAGTCTGTGAGATGAACGCACAGATCAGAAAGAAGTTTCCCAGAAAGCTTCTTTCACGTTTTCAACGGATGAAATTTCCTTTATCAGCGTAGGCCTCAATGCGATCCAAAGAAACCTTTCTCAGTTTCCTCAAAGACAGTGTTAATGGACTGCTCCACGAAACATAAGTGTAACTCTGTGAGATGACTACACACATCACCAAGAAGTTTCTAAGACAGCTTCTTTCTAGTTTTCATCTATGGATATTTCCTTTGTCACCGTACGTTTCATTCCGCTATGATGTATCGAATTGCAGATTTCCAGAAAACTATGTTAACAAACTGATCACTGAAGAGAAACGTGTAACTCTGTGAGTTGCATTCACACATGGCAATGCAGTTTCTCAGAAAGCTTCTCTTTAGTAATTATGTGAGGATATTTCCTTTTTCACCATAGCCCTCAATGAGCTCCCAAATATACCTTTGCAGAATCCACGACAACAGTGTTACCAAACTGTTCCTAGAAGGGAAGGGTGGAACTCTGTATGATGAAGCCGCACATCAGAAAGGAATCTCCCAGAATGCTTCTCTCTTGTTATAATGTGACGATATTTCCTTTCTCACCAAGGGCCCCTATGGGCTCCCAAATATCACTTTACAGATTCCACAAAAAGAGTGTTAGCAAACTGCTTCCTGTAGTGTAAGTTATAAGTCTGTGAGATGAACTCACAGATCAGAAAGAAGTTTCTCAGAAAGCTTCTTTCACGTATTGAAAGGATCAAATGTCCTTTATCAGTGTAGGCTTCAATGCGATCCGAAGAAGCCATTCTCAGATTCCCCAAAGACAGTGTTAATGGACTGCTCCATGAAACATAAGTGTAACTCTGTGAGATGAATTCACACATCACCAAGAAGTTTCTAAGAAAGCTTCTTTCTAGGTTTCATCTGTGGATATTTCCTTTGTCACCGTAAGGTTCATTGCGCTATGAAGTATCGAATTGCAGATTTCCAGAAAACTGTGTTAACAAACTGATCACTGAAGAGAAACGTGTAACTCTGTGAGTTGCATTCACACATGGCAATGCAGTTTCTCAGAAAGATTCTCTTCAGTTATTATGTGAGGATATTTCCTTTTTCACCATAGCCCTCAATGAGCTGCCAAATATATCTTTGCAGAATCCACGACAACAGTGTTAGCAAACTGTCCCAAGAAGGTAAGGGAGGAAGTCTGTGTGACGACGCCACATATCAGAAAGGAATCTCTCAGAAAGCTTCTCTCTAGTTATTATGTGAGGATATTTCCTTTTTCAACATGGGCCCCTATGCGCTCCCAAATATCACTTTACAGATTCCACGAAAAGAGTGTTAACAAACTGCTTCCTGAAGTCTAAGTTATAAGTCTGTGAGATGAACTCACAGATCAGAAAGAAGTTTCTCAGAAAGCTTCGTTCACGTTTTGAACGGATGAAATTTCCTTTATCAGCGTAGGCCTCAATGCGATCCAAAGAAGCCGTTCTCAGATTCCTCAAAGACAGTGTTAATGGACTCCACGAAACATAACTGTAACTCTGTGAGATGAATTCACACATCACCAAGAAGTTTCTAAGAATGATTCTTTCTAGTTTTCATCTGTGGATAAGTCCTTTGTCACCGTAAGGTTCATTGCGCTATGAAGTATCTAATTGCCGATTTCCAGAAAACTGTGTTAACAAACTGATCACTGAAGAGAAACGTATATCTCTGTGAGTTGCATTCACACATGGCAATGCAGTTTCTCAGAAAGCTTCTCTTTAGTTATTATGTGAGGATATTTCCTTTTTCACCATAGCCCTCCATGAGCTCCGAAATATACCTTTGCAGAATCCACGACAACAGTGTTAGGAAACTGTTCCAAGAAGGGAGGGGTGGAACTCTGTGTGATGAAGCCACACATCAGAAAGGAATATCTCAGAAAGCTTCTCTCTAGTTATTATGTGAGGATATTTCCTTTTTCACCATGGGCCCCTAAGGGCTCCCAAATATCACTTTACAGATTCCACGAAAGGAGTGTTAGCAAACTGCTTCCTGAAGTCTAAGTTATAAGTCTGTGAGATGAACTCACAGATCGGAAAGAAGTTTCTCAGAATGCTTCCTTCACGTTTTGAACGATGAAATTACCTTTATCAGCGTAGTCCTCAATGCGATCCAAAGAAGCCGTTCTCAGATTCCTCAAAGACACTCTTAATGGACTGCTCCAAGAAACATAAGTGTAACTCTGTGAGATGAATTCACACATCACCAAGAAGTTTCGTAGAAAGCTTCTTTCTAGTTTTCATCTGTGGATATTTCCTTTGTCACCGTAAGGTTCATTGCGCTATGAAGTATCGAATTGCAGATTTACAGAAAACTGTGTTAGCAAACTTATCACTGAAGAGGAACGTGTAACTCTGTGAGTTGCATTCACACATGGCAATGCAGTTTCTCAGAAAGCTTCTCTTCAGTTATTATGTGAGGATATTTCCTTTTTCACCATAGCCCTCCATGAGCTCCCAAATATACCTTTGCAGAATCCACGACAACAGTGTTAGCAAACTGTTCCAAGAAGGGAGGGGTGGAACTCTGTGTGATGAAGCCGCACATCAGAAAGGAATCTCTCAGAAAGCTTCTCTCTAGTTATTATGTGAGGATATTTCCTTTTTCACCATGGGCCCCTATGGTCTCCCGCATATCACTTTACAGATTCCACGAAAAGAGTGTTAGCAAACTGCTTCCTGAAGTCTAAGTTATAAGTCTGTGAGATGAACGCACAGATCAGAAAGAAGTTTCCCAGAAAGCTTCTTTCACGTATTGAACGGATGAAATTTCCTTTATCAGCGTAGGCCTCAATGCGATCCAAAGAAGCCTTTCTCAGATTCCTCAAAGATAGTGTTAATGGACTGCTCCACGAAACATAAGTGTAACTCTGTGAGATGAATACACACATCACCAAGAAGTTTCTAAGACAGTTTCTTTCTAGTTTTCATCTATGGATATTTCCTTTGTCACCGTATGTTTCATTCAGCTATGAAGTATCGAATTGCAGATTTCCAGAAAACTATGTTAACAAACTGATCACTGAAGAGGAACGTGTAACTCTGTGAGTTGCATTCACACATGGCAATGCAGTTTCTCAGAAAGCTTCTCTTTACTTATTATGTGCGGATATTTCCTTTTTCACCATGGCCCTCAATGAGCTCCCAAATATACCTTTGCAGAATCCACAACAACAGTGTTACCAAACTGTTCCAAGAAGGGAAGGGTGGAACTCTGTATGATGAAGCCGCACATCAGAAAGGAATCTCTCAGAATGCTTCTCTCTTGTTATAATGTGAGGATATTTCCTTTCTCACCAAGGGCCCCTATGGGCTCCCAAATATCACTTTACAGATTCCACAAAAAGAGTGTTAGCAAACTGCTTCCTGTAGTGTAAGTTATAAGTCTGTGAGATGAACTCACAGATCAGAAAGAAGTTTCTCAGAAAGCTTCTTTCACGTATTGAAAGGATCAAATGTCCTTTATCCGCGTAGGCCTCAATGCGATCCAAAGAAGCCGTTCTCAGATTCCCTAAAGACAGTGTTAATGGACTGCTCCATGAAACATAAGTGTAACTCTGTGAGATGAATTCACACATCACCAAGAAGATTCTAAGAAAGCTTCTTTCTAGGTTTCATCTGTGGATATTTCCTTTGTCACCGTAAGGTTCATTGCGCTATGAAGTATTGAATTGCAGATTTCCAGAAAACTGTGTTAACAAACTGATCACTGAAGAGAAACGTGTAACTCTGTGAGTTGCATTCACACATGGCAATGCAGTTTCACAGAAAGCTTCTCTTCAGTTATTATGTGAGGATATTTCCTTTTTCACCATAGCCCTCAATGAGCTCCCAAATATATCTTTGCAGAATCCACGACAACAGTGTTAGCAAACTGTTCCAAGAAGGGAAGGGAGGAAGTCTGCGTGACGAGGCCACACATCAGAAAGGAATCTCTCAGAAAGCTTCTCTCTAGTTATTATGTGAGGATATTTCCTTTTTCAACATGGGCCCCTATGCGCCCCCAAGTATCACTTTACAGATTCCATGAAAAGAGTGTTAGCAAACTGCTTCCTGAAGTCTAAGTTATAAGTCTGTGAGATGAACTCACAGATCAGAAAGAAGTTTCTCAGAAAGCTTCTTTCACGTTTTGAACCGATGAAATTTCCTTTATCAGCGTAGGCCTCAATGCGATCCAAAGAAGCCGTTCTCAGATTCCTCAAAGACAGTGTTAATGGACTCCACGAAATATAACTGTAACTCTGTGAGATGAATTCACACATCACCAAGAAGTTTCTAAGAAAGCTTCTTTCTAGTTTTCATCTGTGGATATTTCCTTTGTCACCTTAAGGTTCATTGCGCTATGAAGTATCGAATTGCAGATTTCCAGAAAACTGTGTTAACAAACTGATCACTGAAGAGAAACGTGTAACTCTGTGAGTTGCATTCACACATGGCAATGCAGTTTCTCAGAAAGCTTCTCTTTAGTTATTATGTGAGGATATTTCCTTTTTCACTGTAGCGTCAAAGAGCTCCCAAATATACCTTTGCAGAATCCACGACAACAGTGTTAGCAAACTGTTCCAAGAAGGGAAGGGTGGGACTCTGTGTGATGAAGACGCACATCAGAAAGTAATCTCTCAGAAAGCTTCTCTCTAGTTATTATGTGAGGATATTTCCTTTTTCACCATGGGCCCCTATGGGCTCCCTAATATCACTTTACAGATTCCACGAAAAGAGTGTTAGCAAACTGCTTCCTGAAGTCTAAGTTATAAGCCTGTGAGATGAACTCACAGATTAGAAAGAAGTTTCTCAGAAAGCTCATTTCACCTTTTGAACGGCTGAAATTTCCTTTATCAGCGTAGGCCTCAATGCAATCCAAAGAATCCGTTCTCAGATTCCTCAAAGACAGTGTTAATGGACTCCACGAAACATAACTGTAACTCTGTGAGATGAATTCACACATCACCAGGAAGTTTCTAAGAAAGCTTCTTTCTAGTTTTCTTCTGTGGATAAGTCCTTTGTCACCGTAAGGTTCATTGCGCTATGAAGTATCTAATTGCCGATTTCCAGAAAACTGTGTTAACAAACTGATCACTGAAGAGAAACGTGTAACTCTGTGAGTTGCATTTACACATGGCAATGCATTTTCTCAGAAAGCTTCTCTTTAGTTATTATGTGAGGATATTTCCTTTTTCACCATAGCCCTCAATGAGCTCCCAAATATACCTTTGCAGAATCCACGATAACAGTGTTAGCAAACTGTTCCAAGAAGGGAAGGTTGGAACTCTGTGTGATGAAGTCATACATGAGAAAGGAATCTCTCAGAAAGCTTCTCTCTAGTTATTATGGGAAGATATTTCCTTTTTCAAAATGGGCCCCTATGGGCTCCCAAATATCACTTTACAGATTCCACGAAAAGAGGCTTCGCAGGCTGCTTCCTGAATCCTAAGTCATAAGTATGTGAGATGAAATCACAGATCAGAAAGAAGTTTCTCAGAAGTCTTTCACGTTTTGAACGGATGATATTTCCTTTATCAGCGTAGGCCTCAATGCAATCCAAGGAAGCCCTTCTCAGTTTCGTCAAAGACAGGGTTAATGGACTGCTCCATGAAACATAAGTGTAACTGTGTGAGACGAATTCACACGTCACCATGAAGTTTTTAAGGAAGCTTCTTTCTAGTTTTCATCTGTGGATTTTTCCTTTGTCACCGTAAGCTTCATTGCGCTAAGAGGTATCCCATTGCAGATTTCCAGAAAACTTAGTTAGCAAACGGATCCCTGAAGAGAAACGGGTACCTCTGTGAGTTGCATTCACACATGGCACTGCAGTTTCTCAGAAGGCTTCTTTCGAGTTTTGATCTGAGGATATTTCCTTTTTCACCATAGCTCTCAATGAGCTCCCAAATATATTTTTGCAGAATCCACGACAATAGTGTTAACAAACTGTTCCAAGAATGAAGGGTGGAAGTCTGTTTGATGAAGTCACACATCAGAAATCAATCTATCAGAAAGCTTCTCTCTAGTTATTATGTGAGGATATTTCCTGTTTCACCATGGGCCCGTATGGGCTCCCAAGTATCACTATCCAGAATCCACGAATAGTGCGTTCGCAAACTGCTTCCTGAAGTCTAAGTTATACGTCTCTGAGATGAACTCACAGATCATAAAAAGTTTCTCAGAAAGCTTCTTTCACGTTTTGAACACATGAAATTTCCTTTATCAGCGTAGACATCAATGCGATCCAAGGAAGCCCTTCTCAATTTCCTCAAAGACAGTGTTAATGGACTGCTCCATGAAACATAAGTGTAACTCTGTGAGATGAATTCACACATCACCAAGAAGTTTCTAAGAAAGCTTCTTTCTAGTTTTCATTTGTGGATATTTCCTTTGTCATTGTAAGTTTCATTGCGCTATGAAGTATCTAATTGCAGATTTCCAGAAAACTGTGTTAACATACTGATCACTGAAGAGAAACGTGTAACTCTGTGAGTTGCATTCTCACATGGCAATGCAGTTTCTCAGAAAGCTTCTCTTTAGTTATTATGTGAGGTTATTTCCTTTTTCACCAGAGCCCTCAATAAGCTCCGAAATATACCTTTGCAGAATCCACGACAACAGTGTTAGCAAACTGTTCCAAGAAGGGAAGGATGGAACTCTGTGTGATGATGTCACACATCAGAAAGCAATCTCTCAGAAAGCTTCACTCTGGTTATTATATGAGGATATTTCCTTTTTCATCATGGGCCCCTATGGGCTCCCATATATCACTTTCCAGATTCCACGAAAAGACCGCTAGCAAACTTCTTCCTGAAGTCTAAGTTATAAGACTGTGAGATGAACTCACAGGTCAGAAATAAGTTTCTCAGAAGGCTTCTTTCACGTTTTGAACGGATGATAATTCCTTTATTAGCGTAGGCCTCAATGCGATCCAAAGAAGCTCTTCTCAGGTTCCTCAAAGACAGTGTTAATGGACTGCTCCACGAAACATAAGTGTAACTCTGTGAGATGAATTCACACATCACCAAGAAGTTTCTAAGAAAGCTTCTTTCTAGTTTTCATTTGTGGATATTTCCTTTGTCACTGTAAGTTTCATTGCGCTATGAAGTATCTAATTGTAGATTTCCAAAAAACTGTGTTAACATACTGATCACTGAAGAGAAACGTGTAACTCTGTGAGTTGCATTCACACATGGCAATGCAGTTTCTCAGAAAGCTTCTCTTTAGTTATTAAGTGAGGTTATTTCCTTTTTCACCAGAGCCCTCAATAAGTTCCGAAATATACCTTTGCAGAATCCACGACAACAGTGTTAGCAAACTGTTCCAAGAAGGGAAGGATGGAACTCTGTGTGATGATGTCACACATCAGAAAGCAATCTCTCAGAAAGCTTCACTCTGATTATTATGTGAGGATATTTCCTTTTTCATCATGGGCCCCTATGGGCTCCCATATATCACTTTCCAGATTCCACGAAAAGACCGCTAGCAAACTTCTTCCTGAAGTCTAAGTTATAAGTCTGTGAGATGAACTCACAGATCAGAAAGAAGTTTCTCAGAAGGCTTCTTTCACGTTTTGAACGGATGATAATTCCTTTATTAGCGTAGGCCTCAATGCGATCCAAGGAAGCTCTTCTCAGGTTCCTCAAAGACAGTATTAATGGACTGCTCCACGAAACATAAGTGTAACTTTGTGAGATGAATTCACACATCACCAAGAAGTTTCTATAAAAGCTTCTTTCTAGTTTTCATCTGTGGATTTTTCCTTTGTCACCGTAAGGTTCATTGCGCTATGAAGTATCTAATTGCAGATTTCTAGAAAACTGTGTTAACAAACTGATCAACTAAGAGAAACGTGTTACTCTGTGAGTTGCATTCACACATGGCAATGCAGTTTCTCAGAAGGCTTTTTCCAGTTTTGATCTGAGGATATTTCCTTTTATACCATAGCCCTCAGTGTGTTCCCAAATATCACTTTGCAGAACGCAAGATAAGAGAGTTAGCAAACTCTTCCAATAAGGGAAGGGTGGAAATCTGTGTGATTAAGTCACACATCAGAAAGCAATCTCTCAGAAAGCTTCTCTCTTGTTATTATCTGAGGATATTTCCTTTTTCAACATTGGTCCCTAAGGGCCCCCAAATCTCACTTGTTAGATTCAACGAAAAGAGTGTTAGCAAAATGCTTCCTGAGAACTAAGCTGTAACTCTGTGTGGGGAATTCACAGATCACAAAGAAGTTTCTCAGAAAGCTTCTTTCACGTTTTCAACTGATGATATTTCCTTTATCAGCGTAGGCCTCAAAGCAATCCAAAGAAGTCCTTCTCAGGTTCCTCAAAGACAGTGTTAATGGACTCCTGCTTGAAACCTAAGTGAAATTCTGTGAGGTGAATTCACACATCAACAAGAAGTTTGTAACAAAGCTTCTTTCTAGTTTTCATCTGAGGATATTTCCTTAGTCACCGTAAGCTTCATTGCGTTCAGAAATATCCCATTGCAGATTTCCAGAAAACTGTGTTTGCACACTGAACACTGAGGACAAAAGGGTAACTCTGTGAGTTGCATTCACATATCGAAATCCAGTTACACAGAAGGCTTCTTTCCAGTTTTTATCTGAGCATATTTCCTTTTTCACCATAGCCCTCAGTGAGCTCCCAAATATCACTTTGCAGAAGAGAAGATAACAGAGTTAGCAAACTGTTCCAAGAAGGTAAGGGTGGAACTCTGTGTGATGAAGTCACACATCAGAAAGCAATCGCTCAGAAAGCTCTCTAGGTATTATCTGTAGACATTTCCTTTTTCACCATGGGCCCCTATGGGCTCCCAAATCTCACTTGGCAGATTCCACGAAAAGAACGTTAGCAGACTGATTCCTGAGAACTAAACTGTTACTCTCTGAGAGGAATTCACAGATCACAAAGAAGTTTCTCAGAAAGCTTCTTTCACGTTTTTTACTGGTGATATTTCCTTTATCAGCGTAGGCCTCAATACGATGCAAAGAAGTCCTTCTCAGGTTTCTCAAAGACAGTGTTAATTGAATGCTGCACGCAAAATAAGTGTAACTTGGTGAGACGAATTCACACATCACCAAGAAGTTTCTAAGAAAGCTTCTTTCTAGTTTACATCTGAGGATATTTCCTTTGTCATCGTTAGCTTCATTGCGTTCAGAAGTATCCCATTGCAGATTTCCAGAAAACTGTGTTAGCAAACTGAACACCGAGGAGAAACGAGTACCTCTGTGAGTTGCATTCACACATCGAAATGCAGTTTCTCAGAAGGCTTCTTTCCAGTTTTGAACTGAGGATATTTCCTTTTTCACCATAGCCGTCAGTGAGCTCTGAAATATCACTTTGCAGAACACAAGATAACAGAGTTAGGAATCTGTTCCAAGAAGGGAAGGGTGGAACTCTCTGTGATGAAGTGACACATCAGTAAGCAATCTCTCAGAAAGCTTCTCTCTAGTTATTATCTGAGGATATTTCCATTTTCACCATGGGACCCTAAGGGCTCCCAAATCTCAATTGGCAGATTCCACGAAAAGAGTGTTAGCAAACTGCTTCCTGAGAACTACGTTGTAACTCTGTGAGAGGAATTCACAGATCACAAAGAAGTTTCTCAGAAAGCTTCTTTCACGTTTTCAACTGATGATATTTCCTTTATCAGTGAAGGCCTCAATGTGATCCAAAGAAGTCCTTCTCAGGGCCTCAAAGACAGTGTTAATGGACTGCTGCATGAAACAGAGGTGTAATTCTGTGAGATGAGTTCACACATCACCAAGAAGTTTTTAACAAAACTTCTTTCCAGTTTTCATCTGAGGATATTTCGTTTGTCACCGTAAGTTTCATTGCGTTCAGAAGCATACCATTGCAGATTTTCAGAAAACTGTGTTAGCAAACTGAACACTGAGGAGAAAAGTGGAACTCTGTGAGTTGCATTCACATATCGAAATACAGTTTCTCAGAAGGCTTCTTTCTAGTTTTGATCTGAGGAGAGTTCCTTTTTTCCATAGCCTTTAGTGAGCTCCAAAATATCACTTTGCAGAACACAAGATAACAGAGTTAGCAAATGGTCCCACGAAGGGAAGGGTGGAACTCTGTGTGATGAAGTCACACATCAGAAAGCAATCTCTCAGAAAGCTTCTCTCCAGTTATTATCTGAGGATATTTCCTTTTTCACCATGGGCACCTAAGGGCTCCCAAATCTCACTTAGCAGATTCCACGAAAAGAGTGTTGGCAAATTGCTTCCTGAGAACTAAGCTTTAAATCTGTGAGAGGAATTCACAGATCACAAAGAACTTTCTCAGAAAGCTTCTTTCACCTTTTGAACTGATGATATTTCCTTTATCTCTGTAGGCCTCAATGCGATCCAAAGAAGAACTTCTCAGGTTCCTCAAAGACAGTGTTAACGGAATGCTGTACGAAAAATAAGTGTAAATTTGTGATATGAATACATACATCACCAAGAAGTTTCTAAGGAAGCTTATTTCTAGTTTTCATCTGAGGATATTTCCCTTGTCACTGTAAGCTTCATTGCGTTCAGAAGTATCCCATTGCAGAATTCCAGAAAACTGTGTTTGCAAACTGAACACTGAAGAGTAACGTGTAACTCTGTGAGTTGCATTCACACATCGAAATGCAGTTTCTCAGAAGGCTTCCTTCCAGTTTTGATCTGGGTATATTTCCTTTTTCACCATAGTCCTCAGTGAGCTCCCAATTATCACTTTGCAGAACACAAGATAACAGAGTTAGCAAACTCTTCAAGGAAGGGAAGGGTGGAACTTTGGGTGATGAAGTCACACATCAGAAAGCAATCTCTCAGAAAGCTTCTTTCTAGTTATTATCTGAGGACGTTTCCGTTTTCACCATTGCCCGCTAAGGGCTCCCAAATCTCACTTTGCAGATTCCACGAAAAGAGTGTTAGCAAACTCCTACCTGAGAACTAAGCTGTAACTCTGTGAGAAGAATTCACAGATCACAAAGAAGTTTCTCACAAAGCTTCTTTCACGTTTTCAACTGATGATATTTCCTTTATCAGCGTAGGCCTCAATGCAATCCAAAGAAGTCCTTCTCAGCTTCCTCAAAGACAGTGTTAATGGACTCCTTCAAGAAACATAAGTGTAATTCTGTGAGATGAATTCACACATCACCAGAAGTTTCTAACAGAGCTTCTTTCCAGTTTTCATCTGAGTATATTTCCTTTGTCACCGTAAGCTTCATTGCATCAGAAGTATCCCATTGCAGATTTCCAGAAAGCTGTGTTAGCAAACTGAACACTGAAGAGAAACGTGGAAATCTGTGAGTTGCATTCACACATTGAATGCAGTTTCTCAGAAGGCTTCTTTCCAGTTTTGATCTTAGGATATTTCCTTTTTCACCAAGGGCCCCTATGGGCTCCCAAATTCTCATTTGGCAGATTCCACGAAAAGAGTGTTAGCAAACTGCCTCCTGAGAACTAAGCTGTAACTCCGTGAGAGGAATTCAAAGATCACAAAGAAGTTTCTCAGAAAGCTTCTTTCACGTTTTGAACGGGTGATATTTCCTTTACCAGCGTAGGCCTCAATGTGATCCAAAAAAGTCCTTCTCAGGTTCCTCAAAGACAGTATTAATGGACTGCTACATGAAACAGAGGTGTAATTCTGTGAGATGAATTCCCACAATACCCAGGAGTTTCTAAGAAAGCTTCTTCCTAGTTTTCATCTGAGGATATTTCCTTTGTCACCATAAGCTTCATTGCGTTCAGAAGTATCCCATTGCAGAATTCCAGAAAACTGTGTTAGCAAACTGAACACTGAAGAGAAACGTGTAACTCTGTGAGTTGCATTCACACATCGAAATGCAGTTTCTCAGAAGGCTTCCTTCCAGTTCTGATCTGGGTTTATTTCCTTTTTCACCATAGTCCTCAGTGAGCTCCCAATTATCACTTTGGAGAACACAAGATAACAGAGTTAGCAAACTCTTCAAGGAAGGGAAGGGTGGAATTTTGGGTGATGAAGTCACACATCAGGAAACAATCTCTCAGAAAGCTTCTTTCTAGTTATTATCTGAGGATATTTCCTTTTTGCAACATGGGCCCCTATGGGCTAAAAAATCTCATTTGGCAGGTTCCACGAAAAGAGTGTAAGCAAACTGCTTCCTGAGAACTATGATGTAAGTCTGTGAGAGGAATTCACAGATCACAAAGTAGTTTCTCCGAAAGCTTCTTTCACCTTTTGAACTGATGATATTTCCTTTATCAGTGTAGGCCTCTATGCGATCCAAAGAAATCCTACTCAGGTTCCTCAAAGACAGTGTTAATGGACTCCTTCATGAAACATAAGTGTAATTCTGTGAGATGAATTCACACATCAAAAAGAACTTTGTAACAAAGCTTCTATCTTGTTTTCATCTGAGGATTTTTCCTTTGTCACCATAAGCTTCATTGCGTTCAGAAGTATCCCATTGCAGATTTCCAGAAAACTGTGTTAGCAAACTGAACACTGAAGAGAAACGTGTCACTCTGTGAGATGCATTCACACATCGAAATGCAGTTACTCAGAAGGCTTCTTTCCGGTTTTGATCTGAGGATATTTCCTTTTTCACCATAGCCCACAGTGAGCTCCCAAATATCACCTTGCAGAACCCAAGTTAACAGAGTTAGCAAACTCTTCAAAGAATGGAAGGGTGGAACTCTGTGTGATGAAGTCACACATCAGAAAGCAATCTCTCAGAAAGCTTCTCTCTAGTTATTATCTGAGGATATTTGCTTTTTCACCATGGGCACCTAAGGGCTCCCAAATCTCATTTGGCAGATTCCACCAAAGAGTGTTAGCAAACTGCTTCCTGAGAACAAAGCTGTAACTCAGTGAGAGGAATTCACAGATCACAAAGAAGTTTCTCAGAAAGCTTCTTTCACGTTTTCAACTGATGATATTTCCTTTACCAGTGTAGTCCTCAATGCGATCCAAAGAAGTCCTTCTCAGGTTCCTCAAAGACAGTGTTAATGGACTCCTACATCATACAAGAGTGTAATTCTTTGAGATGAATTCACACATCTCCAAGAAGTTTCTAACAGAGCTCCTTTCTAGTTTTCATCTGAGGATATTTCCTTTGTCACCGTAAGCTTCATTGCTTTCTCAAGTATGACATTGCCGGTTTCCAGAAAACTATGTTAGCAAACTGAACACTGAGGAGAAATGTGTAACTCTCTGAGTTGCATGCACACATCGAAATGCAGTTTCTCCGAAGGCTTCCTTCCAGTTTTGATCTGGGTATATTTCCTTTTTCACCATAGTCCTCAGTGAGCTCCCAATATCACTTTGCAGAACACAACATAACAGAGTTAGCAAACTCTTCAAAGAAAGGAAGGTTGGAATTTCGTGATGAAGTCACACATCAGTAAGCAATCTCTGAGAAAGCTTCTCTCTAGTTATTATCCGAGGATATTTCCTTTTTCACCATGGGCCCCTAAGGTCTCCCAAATCTCACCTTGCAGATTCCACGAAAAGAGTGTTAGCAAACTGCTTCCTGAGAACTAAGGTGTAAATCTGTGATAGGAATTCACAGATCACGAAGAAGTTTCTCAGAAAGTTTCTTTCACGTTTTGAACTGATTATATTTCCTTTATCAGCGTAGGCCTCAATGCGATCCAAAGAAGTCCTCAGGTTCCTCAAAGACAGTGTTAATGGACTGCTGCATGAAACATAAGTGTAATCCTGTGAGATGCATTCACACATCACCGAGAAGTTTCTAATAGAGCTTCTTTCTAGTTTTCATCTGAGGATATTTCCTTTGTCACCGTAAGCTTCATTGCGTTCAGAAGTATCCCATTGCAGATTTCCAGAAAACTAAGTTAGCAAACTGAACACGGAGGAGAAACGTGTAACTCTGTGAGTTGCATTCACTCATCGAAATGCAGTTTCCCAGAAGGCTTCCTTTTAATTTTGATCTGAGGATATTTCCTTCTTCACCATAGCCCGCAGTGAGCTTCCAAATATCACTTTGCAGCACACAAGGTAACAGAGTTAGCAAATTGTTCCCAGAAGGGAAGAGTGGAACTCTGTGTGACGAAGTCACACCTCAGAAAGCAACCTTTCAGAAAGCTTCTCTCTAGTTATTATCTGAGGATATTTCCTTTTTCACCAAGGGCCCCTATGGGCTTCCAAATCTCATTTGGCAGATTCCACGAAAAGAGTGTTAGCAAACTGCCTCCTGAGAACTAAGCTGTAACTCCGTGAGAGGAATTCACAGATCACAAAGAAGTTTCTCAGAAAGCTTCTTTCACGTTTTGAACGTGTGATATTTCCTTTACCAGCGTAGGCCTCAATACGATCCAAAGAAGTCCTTCTCAGATTCCTCAAAGACAGTATTAATGGACTGCTGCATGAAACAGAGGTGTAATTCTGTGAGATGAATTCCCACAGCACCAACAAGTTTCTAAGAAAGCTTCTTTCTAGTTTTCATCTGAGTATATTTCCTTTGTCACCGTAAGCTTCATTGCATTCAGAAGTATCCCATTGCAGATTTCCAGAAAACTGTGTTAGCAAACTGAACACTGAAGAGAAACGTGGAAATCTGTGAGTTGCATTCACACATTGAAATGCAGTTTCTCAGAAGGCTTCTTTCCAGTTTTGATCTGAGGATATTTCGTTTTTCACCAAGGGCCCCTATGGGCTCCCAAATCTCATTTGGCATATTCCACGAAAAGAGTGTTAGTAAACTGTCTCCTGAGAACTAAGCTGTAACTGCGTTAGAGGAATTCACAGATCACAACGAAGTTTCTCAGAAAGCCTCTTTCACGTTTTCAATGGGTGATATTTCCTTTACCAGCGTAGGCCTCAATGTGATCCAAAGAAGTCCTTCTCAGGTTCCTCAAAGACAGTGTTAATGGACTGCTCCACGAAACATAAGTGTCACTCTGTGAGATGAATTCACAGATCACCAAGAAATTTCTAAGAAAGCTTCTTTCTAGTTTTCATCTGAGGATATTTCCTTTGTCACCGTAAGCTTCATTGCACTAAGAGGCATCCCATTGCAGATTTCCAGAAAACTTAGTTAGCAAACTAATCACTGAAGAGAAACGTGTAAATCTGTGAGTTACATTCATTCATGGCAATGCAGTTTCTCAGAAGCCTTCTTTCCAGTTTTGGTCTGAGGATATTTCCTTTTTCACCATAGCCCTCAATGAGCTCCCAAATATACCCTTGCAGAATCCACGACAACAGTGTTAGAAAACTGCTCCAAGAAGGGAAGGGTGGAACTCTATGAGATGAAGTCACACATCAGAAAGCAATCTCTCAGATAGCTTCTCTCTAGTTATTCTGTGAGGATATTTCCTTTTTCACTGTGGGCCCATATGGACTCCAAAATATCACTTTCCAGAATCCACGAAAAGAGTGTTCGGAAACTGATTCCTGAAGTCTAAGTTATAAGCCTGTGAGATGAACTCACAGATCAGAAAGAAGTTTCTCAGGAGGCTTCGTTCACGTTTTGAGGGGATGAAATTTCCTTTATCAGCGTCGGCCTCAATGCGATCCAAGTTAGCACTTCTCAGGTTCCTCAAAGACAGTGTTAATGGACTGCTCCATGACACATATGTGTAACTCTGTAAGATGAATTCACACATCAGCAATAAGTTTCTAAGAAAGATTCTTTCTAGTTATCATGTGAGGATATTTCCTTTTTCACCGTAAGCTTCATTGCGCTATGTAGTATCTAATTGCAGATTTCCAGAAAACTTAGTTAGCAAACTGATAACTGAAGAGAAACATGTAAGTCAGTGAGTTGCATTCACTCATGGCAATGCAGTTTCTCAGAAGGCTTCTTTCCATTTTTGATCTGAGGATATTTCCTTTTTCACCATAGCCCTCAATCAGCTCCCAAATGTAACTTTGCAGAATCCAGGACAACAGTGTTAGCAAACTGTTCCAAGAAGGGAAGGGTGGAACTCTGTGTGATGAAGTCACACATCAGAAAGCAATCTCTCAGAAAGCTTCGCTTTACTTATTATGTGAGGATATTTCCTGTTTCACCATGGGCCCCTAAGGGCTCTCAAATATCAGTTTCCAGAATCCACGAAAAGAGTGTTCGCACACTGCTTCCTGAAGTCTAAGTTATACGTCTCTGAGATGAACTGACAGATCAGAAAGAAGTTTCTCAGAAAGCTTCTTTTTAGTTATTATGTGAGGATATTTCCTTTTTCACCATAGCCCTCAATGAGCTCCCAAATATACCTTTGCAGAATCCACGACAACACTGTTAGCAAACTGTTCCAAGAAGGGAAGGGTGGAACTCAGTGTGATGAAGTCACACATCAGAAAGCAATCTCTCAGAAATCTTCTCTCTAGTTATTATATGAGGATATTTCCTTTTTCATCATGGGCCGCTATGGGTTCCCAAATATCACTTTCAAGATTCCACGAAAAGAGTGCTAGCAAACTGCTTCCTGAAGTCTAAGTTATAAGTCTGTGAGATGAACTCAGAGATCAGAAAGACGTTTCTGAGAAAGCTTCTTTCACGTTTTGAATGGATGATATTTCCTTTATCAACATATGCCTCAATGCGATCCAACAAAGCCGATCTCAGGTTCCTCAAAAACAGTGTTAATGGACTACTCCACGAAACATAAGTGTAACTCCGTGAGATGAATTCACACATCACCAAGAAGTTTCTAAGAAATCTTCTTTCTGGTTTTCATCTGAGGATATTTCCTTTATCACCGTAAGCTTCATTGCGCTAAGAGGTATCCCATTGCAGATTTCCAGAAAACTTAGTTAGCAAACTGATCACTGAAGAGATACGTGTAACTCTGTGAGTTGCATTCACTCATGGAAATGCAGTTTCTCGAAGGCTTCTTTCCAGTTTTGATCTGAGGATATTTCCTTTTACACAATAGCCCTCAATGAGCTCCCAAATATACCTTTGCAGAATCCACTACAACAGTGTTAGCAAACTGTTCCAAGAAGGGAAGGATGGAACTCTTTGTGATGAAGCCGCACATCAGTAAGAAATCTCTCGGAAAGCTTCTCTCTAGTTATTATGTGAGGATATTTCCATTTTCACCATGAGCCCTTATGGGCTCCCAAATATCACTTTACAGATTCCACGAAAAGAGTGTTATCAAACTTCTTCCTGAAATCAATTTTATAAGTCTGTGAGATGAACTCACAGATCAGAAAGAAGTTTCTCAGAAGGCTTCTGTCACGTTGTGAACGGATGAAATTTCCTTTATTAGCGTAGGCCCCAATGCGATCCAAGGAAGCCCTTCTCAGGTTCCTCAATAACAGTGTTAATGGACTGCTCCACGAAATATAAGTGTAACCCTGTGAGATGAATTCACACATCACCAAGAAGTTTCTAAGAAAGCTTCTTTCTAGTTTTCATCTGAGGATATTTCCTTTGTCACCGTAAGCTACATTGCGCTAAGAGGTATCCCATTGCAGATTTCCAGAAAACTTAATTAGCAAATTGATCACTGAAGAGAAACGTGTAACTCTGTGAGTTGCATTCACTCATGGCAATGCAGTTTCTCCGAAGGCTTCTTTCCAGTTTTGATCTGAGGATATATCCTTTTTCACCGTAGCCCTCAATGAGCTCCCAAATATACCTTTGCAGAATCCACGAAAGCAGTGTTAGCAAACTGTTCCAAGAAGGGAAGGGTGGAACTCTGTGTGATGAAGTCACACATCAGAAAGCAATCTCTCAGAAAGCTTTTCTCTAGTTATTATGTGAGGATATTTCCTTCTTCACCATGGGCCCCTAAGGGCTCCCAAATATCACTTTCCAGAATCCACGAAAAGAGTGTTAGCCAACTGCTTCCTGAAGTCTAAGTTACACGTCGGAGATATGAAATCACAGATCAGAAAGAAGTTTCTCAGAAGGCTTCTTTCACGTTTAGAACTAATGAAATTACCCTTATTTGCGTTGGCCTCAATGCGATCCATGGAAGCCCTTCTCAGTTTCCTCAAAGACAGTGTTAATGGACTGCTCCACGAAATGTAAGTGTAACTCGGTGAGATGAATTCAGACATCACCAAGAAGTTTCTAAGAACGCTTCTTTCTAGATTTCAACTCTGAATATTTCCTTTGTCACCATAAGCTTCATTGCTCTAAGAGGTATCCCATTGCAGATTTCCAGAAAACTTAGTTAGCAAACTGATCACTGAAGAGAAACCTGTAACTCTGTGAGTTGCTTTCACACATGGCAATGCAGTTTCTCAGAAGGCTTCTTTAGTTTTGATCTGAGGATATTTACTTTTTCACCATAGCCCTGAATGATCTCCCAAATATACCTTTGCAGAATACACGACAACAGTGTTAGCAAACAGTTCCAAGAAGGGAAGTGTGGAACTCTGTGTGATGAAGTCACACATCAGAAAGCAATCTCTCAGAAGGTTTCTCTCTAGTTATTATGTGAGGATATTTCCTTTTTCATCATGGGCCCCTATGGGCTCCCAAGTATGACTTCGCAGAATCCAGGAAAAGAGTGTTCGCAAACTGCTTCCTGAAGTCTAAGTTATACGTTTGTGAGATGAACTCACAGATCAGAAAGAAGGTTCTCAGAAAGCTTCTTTCACGTTTTGAACGGATGACATTTCCTTTATCAGCTTAGGCCTCAATTCAATCCAAGGAAGCCCTTCTCAGATTCCTCAAAGACAGTGTTAATGGACTGCTCCATGAAACATAAGTGTAACTCTATGAGATGAATTCACACATCACCAAGAAGTTTCTAAGAAAGCTTCTTTCTAGTTTTCATCTGTGGATATTTCCGTTGTCACCATTAGCTTCATTGCGCTAAGAGGTATCCCTTTACAGATGTCCAGAATACTTAGCAAACTGATCACTGAAGAGAAACCTGTAACTCTGTCAGTTGCATTCACTCATGGCAATGCAGTTTCTCCGAAGGCTTCTTTCCAGTTTTAATCTGAGGATATTTCTTTTTTCACCATAGCCCTCAATGAGCTCCCAAATATACCTTTGCAGAATCCACGACAACAGTGTTAGCAAACTGTTCCAAGAAGGGAAGGGTGGAACTCTGTGTGATGAAGTCACACATTAGAAAGCAATCTCTCAGAAAGCTTCTCTCTAATTATTATGTGAGGATATTTCCTTTTTCATCATGGGCCCCCATGGGCTCCCAAATATCACTTTCCAGAATCCATGAAAAGAGTGTTCGCAAACTGCTTCCTGAGTCTAAGTTATACGTCTGTGAGATGAACTCACAGATCAGATAGAAGTTTCCCAGAAAGCTGCTTTCACGTTTTGAACGAATGAAATTTCCTTTATCAGCGTAGGCCTCAACGCGATCCAAGGAAGCCCGTCTCAGGTTCCTCAGAGACAGTGTTAATGGACTGCTACACGAAACATAAGTGTAACTCTGTGAGATGAATTCACACATCACCAAGAAGTTTCTAAGAAAGCTTCTTTCTATTTTTCATCTGTGGATTTCTCCTTTGACACCGTAAGGTTCATTGCGCTATGAAGTCTCTAATTGCAGATTTCCAGAAAACTGTGTTAACAAACTGATCACTGAAGAGAAACGTGTTACTCTGTGAGTTGCATTCACACATGACAATGCAGTTTCTCAGAAAATTCTCTATAATTATTATGTGAGGATATTTACTTTTTCACCATAGCCCTCAATGCGATCCCAAATATACCTTTGGAGATTCCACCACAACAGTGTTAGCAAACTGTTCCAAGAAGGGAAGGGTGGAACTCTGTGTGATGAAGTCACACATGAGAAAGCAATCTCTCAGAGAGCTTCTCTCTAGTTATTATGTGAGGATATTTCCTTTTCAATATTGGCCCCTAAGGGGTCCCAAATATTACTTTCCAGAATCCATGAGAAGAGTGTTCGCAAACTGCTTCCTGAAGTCTAAGTTATACGTCTGTGAGATGAACTCACAGATCAGAAAGAAGTTTCTCGGAAAGCTTCTTTCATGTTTTGAACGGATGAAATTTCCTTTATCAGCGTAGGCCTAAATGCCATCCAAGGAAGCCCTTCTCAGGTTCCTCAAAGACAGTGTTAAAGGACTGCTCTACGAAATATAAGTGTAACTCTGTGAGATGAATTCACACATCACCAAGAAGTTTCTATGAAAGCTTCTTTCTAGTTTTCCTCTGTGGATATTTCCTTTGTCAGTGTAAGGTTAATTGCGCTATGAGGTATCTAATTGCAGATTTCCAGAAAACTGTGTTAACAAACTGATCACTGAAGAGAAACGTGTAACCCTGTGAGTTGCATTCACATATGGTAATGCAGTTTATCAGCAAGCTTCTGTTTAGTTATCTTCTGTGGATATTTCCTTTTTCACCATAGCCCTCAATGAACTCCCAAATATACCTTTGCATAATCCACGATAACAGTGTTAGCAAACTGTTCCAAGAAGGGAAAGGTGGAACTCTGCGTGATGAAGTCACACATCAGAAAGCAAAATCTCAGACAGCATCTCTCTAGTTATTATGTGAGGATATTTCCTTTTTCATCATGGGCCCCTATGAGCTCCCAAATATCACTTTCCAGAATCCACGAAAAGAGTGTTACCAAACTGCTTCCTGAAGTCTAAGTTATAAGTCTCTGAGATGAACTCACAGATCAGAAAGACGTTTCTCAGAAAGCTTCTTTCACGTTTTGAACGGAAGAAATTTCCCTTATCAGCGTAGGCCTCAATGCGATCCAAAGAATCCGGTCTCAGATTCCTCAAAGAAAGTGTTAATGGACTGCTCCACGAAACATAAGTGTAACTCTGTGAGATGAATTCACACATCACCAGGAAGTTTCTAAGAAAGCTTCTTTCTAGTTTTCATCTGTGGATATTTCTTTTGTCACTGTAAGCTTCATTGCGCTAAGAGGAATCTCATTGCAGATTTCCAGAAAACTGTGTTAGGAAACTGAACACTGAAGACAAACTTGTAACTCTGTGAGTTGCATTCACACATCGAAATGCAGTTTCCCAGAAGGCTTCTTTCCAGTTTTGATCTGAGGATATTTCATTTTTCACCATGTCTCTCAGTGAGTTCCCAATTATCACTTTGCAGAACTCAAGATAACAGAGTTAGCAAACTGTTCCAAGAAGGGAAGGGTGGAACTCTGTGTGATGAAGTCACACATCAGAAAGCAATCTCACAGAAAGCTTCTCTCTAGTTATTATGTGAGGATATTTCCTTTTTCAACATTGTCCCCTAAGGGCCCCAAATATCACTTGGCAGATTCCACGAAAAGAGTGTTAGCAAACTGCTTCCTGAGAACTAAGCTGTAACTCTGTGAGAGGAATTCACAGAACACAAAGAAGTTTCTCAGAAAGCTTCTTTCACGTTTTGAACTGATGGTATTTCCTTTATCAGCGTAGGCCTCAATGCGATCCAAAGAAGTCCTTCTCAGGTTCCTCAAAGACAGTGTTAATGGACTGCTGCATGAAACAGACGTGTAATTCTGTGAGATGAATTCACACATCACCAAGAAGTTTCTAAGAAAGCTTCTTTCTAGCTTTCATCTGAGGATATTTCCTTTGTCACCGTAAGATTCATTGCGTTCAGAAGTATCCCATTGCAGATTTCCAGAAAACTCTGTTAGCAAACTGATCACTGAAGAGAAACGTGTAACTCTGTGAGTTGCATTCACACATTGAAATGCAGTTTCTCAGAAGCCTTCTTTCCAGTTTTGATCTGAGGCTATTTCCTTTTTCACCATAGACCTCAGTAAGATCCCAAATATCACTTTGCAGAACACAAGGTAACAGAGTTAGCAATCTGTTCCAAGAAGGGAAGGGTGGAACTCTGTGTGATGACGTCACACATCAGAAAGCAATCTCTCAGCAAGCTTCTCTCTAGTTATTATCTCAGCATATTTCCTTTTTCACCATGGGCCCCTATGGGCTCCCAAATCTCACTTGGCGGATTCCCCGAAAAGAGCGTTAGCAAACTGCTTCCGAGAACTAAGCTGTAACTCTGTGAAAAGAATTCACAGATCACAAAGAAGTTTCTCAGAAAGTTTCTTTCACGTTTTGAACTGATGATATTTCCTTTATCAGCGTAGGCCTCAATGCTATCCAAAGAAATCCTTCTCAGGTTCCTCAAAGACAGTGTTAATGGACTGCTGCACGAAAAATAAGTGTAACTTTGTGAGATGAATTCACACGTCACCAAGAAGTTCCTAAGAAAGCTTCTTTCTAGTTTTCATCTGAGGATATATCCTGTGTCACCGTAAGCTTCATTGCGTTCAGAAGTATCCCATTGCAGATTTCCAGAAAACTGTGTTAGCAAACTGAATACTGAAGAGAAACGTGTAACTCTGTGAGTTGCATTCACACATTGAAATGCAGTTTCCCAGAAGGCTTCTTTCCAGTTTTTATCTGAGGATATTTCCTTTTTCACCATATCCCTCAGTGAGCTCCCAACGATCAGTTTGCAGAACACAAGATAACAGAGTTAGCAAACGGTTCCAAGTAGGGTAGGGTGGAACTCTGTGTGATGAAGTCACACATCAGAAAGCAAACTCTCGGAAAGCTTCTCTCTCGTTATTATATGAGAATGTTTCCTTTTTCACCATGGGCCCCTAAGGGCTCCAATATATCACTTTCAAGAATCGACGAAAAGAGTTTTCGCAAACTGCTTCCTGAAGTCTAAGTCATACGTCTGTGAGATGATCTCACAGATCAGAAACAAGTTTCTCAGAAAGCTTCTTTCACGTTTTGAACGGATGAATTTTCCTTTATCAGCGTAGGCCTCAATGCGATGCAAGGAAGCCCTTCTCAGGTTCCTCAAAGACATTGTTAATGGACTGCACCATGAAACATAAGTTTAACTCTGTGAGATGAATTCACACATCACCAAGAAGTTACTAAGAAAGCTTCTTTCTATTTTTCATCTGTGGATTTTTCCTTTGACACCGTAAGGTTCATTGCGCTATGAAGTCTCTAAATGCAGATTTCCAGAAAACTGTGTTAACAAACTGATCACTGAAGAGAAACGTGTTACTCTGTGAGTTGCATTCACACATGGCAATGCAGTTTCTCAGAAACGTCTCTATAGTTATTATGTGAGGATATTTCCTTTTTCACCATAGCCCTCAATGCGATCCCAAATATACCTTTGGAGATTCCACGACAACAGTGTTAGCAAAATGTTCCAAGAAGGGAAGGGTGGAACTCTGTGTGATGAAGTCACACATCAGAAAGCAATCTCTCAGAAAGCTTCTCTCTAGTTATTATGTGAGGATATTTCCTTTTCACCATGGGCCCCTATGGGCTCACAAATATTACTTTCCAGAATCCACGAAAAGAGTGTTCGCAAACTGCTTCCTGAAGTCTAAGTTTTACGTCTGTGAGATGAACTCACAGATCAGAAAGAAGTTTCTCGGAAAGCTTCTTTCATATTTTGAACGGATGAAATTTCCTTTATCAGCGTAGGCCTAAATGCGATCCAAGGAAGCCCGTCTCAGGTTCCTCAAAGACAGTGTTAATGGACTGCTCTACGAAATATAAGTGTTACTCTGTGAGATGAATTCACACATCACCAAGAAGTTTCTATGAAAGCTTCTTTCTAGTTTTCCTCTGTGGATATTTCCTTTGTCACTGTAAGGTTCATTGCGCTATGAAGTATGTAATTGCAGATTTCCAGAAAACTGTGTTAACAAACTGATCACTGAAGAGAAACGTGTAACCCTGTGAGTTGAATTCACATAAGGTAATGCAGTTTATCAGCAAGCTTCTGTTTAGTTGTCTTGTGTGGATATTTCCTTTTTCACCATAGCCCTCAATGAGCTCCCAAATATACCTTTGCATAATCCACGATAACAGTGTTAGCAAACTGTTCCAAGAAGGGAAAGGTGGAACTCTGCGTGATGAAGTCACACATCAGAAAGCAACATCTCAGACAGCTTCTCTCTAGTTATTATGTGAGGATATTTCCTTTTTCATCATGGGCCCCTATGAGCTCCCAAATATCACTTTCCAGAATCCATGAAAAGAGTGTTAGCAAACTGCTTCCTGAAGTCTAAGTTATAAGTCTCTGAGATGAACTCACAGATCAGAAAGACGTTTCTCAGAAAGCTTCTTTCACGTTTTGAACGGAAGAAATTTCCCTTATCAGCGTAGGCTTCAATGCGATCCAAAGAAGCCGGTCTCAGATTCCTCAAAGACAGTGTTAATGGACTGCTCCACGAAACATAAGTGTAACTCTGTGAGATGAATTCACACATCACCAAGAAGTTTCTAAGAAAGCTTCTTTCTAGTTTTCATCTGTGGATATTTCTTTTGTCACTGTAAGCTTCATTGCGCTAAGAGGTATCCCATTGCAGATTTCCAGAAAACTGTGTTAGGAAACTGAACACTGAAGACAAACTTGTAACTCTCTGAGTTGCATTCACACATCGAAATGCAGTTTCCTAGAAGGCTTCTTTCCAGTTTTGATCTGAGGATATTTCATTTTTCACCATGTCTCTCAGTGAGTTCCCAATTATCACTTTGCAGAACTCAAGATAACAGAGTTAGCAAACTGTTCCAAGAAGGGAAGGGTGGAACTCTGTGTGATGAAGTCACACATCAGAAAGCAATCTCTCAGAAAGCTTCTCTCTAGTTATTATGTGAGGATATTTCCTTTTTCAACATTGTCCCCTAAGGGCCCCAAATATCACTTGGCAGATTCCACGAAAAGAGTGTTAGCAAACTGCTTCCTGAGAACTAAGCTGTAACTCTGTGAGAGGAATTCACAGAACACAAAGAAGTTTCTCAGAAAGCTTCTTTCACGTTTTGAACTGATGGTATTTCCTTTATCAGCGTAGGACTCAATGCGATCCAAAGAAGTCCTTCTCAGGTTCCTCAAAGACAGTGTTAATGGACTGCTGCATGAAACAGACGTGTAATTCTGTGAGATGAATTCACACAGCACCAAGAAGTTTCTAAGAAAGCTTCTTTCTAGCTTTCATCTGAGGATATTTACTTTGTCACCGTAAGATTCATTGCGTTCAGAAGTATCCCATTGCAGATTTCCAGAAAACTCTGTTAGCAAACTGATCACTGAAGAGAAACGTGTAACTCTGTGAGATGCATTCACACATTGAAATGCAGTTTCTCAGAAGCCTTCTTCCAGTTTTGATCTGAGGCTATTTCCTTTTTCACCATAGACCTCAGTAAGATCCCAAATATCACTTTGCAGAACACAAGATAACAGAGTTAGCAATCTGTTCCAAGAAGGGAAGGGTGGAACTCTGTGTGATGACGTCACACATCAGAAAGCAATCTCTCAGCAAGCTTCTCTCTAGTTATTATCTCAGCATATTTCCTTTTTCACCATGGGCCCCTATGGGCTCCCAAATCTCACTTGGCGGATTCCCCGAAAAGAGCGTTAGCAAACTGCTTCCGAGAACTAAGCTGTAACTCTGTGAAAAGAATTCACAGATCACAAAGAAGTTTCTCAGAAAGTTTCTTTCACGTTTTGAACTGATGATATTTCCTTTATCAGCGTAGGCCTCAATGCTATCCAAAGAAATCCTTCTCAGGTTCCTCAAAGACAGTGTTAATGGACTGCTGCACGAAAAATAAGTGTAACTTTGTGAGATGAATTCACACGTCACCAAGAAGTTCCTAAGAAAGCTTCTTTCTAGTTTTCATCTGAGGATATATCCTGTGTCACCGTAAGCTTCATTGCGTTCAGAAGTATCCCATTGCAGATTTCCAGAAAACTGTGTTAGCAAACTGAATACTGAAGAGAAACGTGTAACTCTGTGAGTTGCATTCACACATTGAAATGCAGTTTCCCAGAAGGCTTCTTTCCAGTTTTCATCTCAGGATATTTCCTTTTTCAACGTAGCCCTCAGTGAGCTCCCAAATATCACTTTGCAGAACACAAGATAACGGAGTTAGCAAACTCTTCCAAGAAGGGAAAGGTGGAACCCTGTGTGATGAAGTCACACATCAGAAAGCAATCGCTCAGAAAGCTTCTCTCTAGTTCTTATCTGAGGATATTTCCTTTTTCACCATGGGCCCCCATGGGCTCCCAAATCTCATTTGGCAGATTCCACGAAAAGAGCGTTAGCAAACTGCTTCCTGAGAACTAAGTTGTAACTCTGTGAGAGTCATTCAGAGAGCACAAAGAAGTTTCTCAGTAAGCTTATTTCACGTTTTGAACTGATGATATTTCCTTTACCAGCGTAGGCCTCAATGCGATCCAAAGAAGTCCTTTTTAGGTTCCTCAAAGACAGGGTTAATGGACTGCTGCATGAAAGAGACGTGTAATTCTGTGAGATGAATTCGCACATCACCAAGAAGTTTCTAACAGGGCTTCTTTCTAGTTTTCATCTGAGGATATTTCCTTTGTCACCGTAAGCTTCATTGCGTTCAGAAGAATCCCATTGCAGATTTCCAGAAAACTGTGTTAGCAAACTGATCACTGAAGAGAAACGTGTAACTCTGTGAGTTGCATTCACACATGGAAATGCAGTTTCTCAGAAGGCTTCTTTCCAGTTTTTATCTGAGGATATTTCCTTTTTCACCATATCCCTCAGTGAGCTCCCAAAGATCACTTTGCAGAACACAAGATAACAGAGTTAGCAAACGGTTCCAAGTAGGGAAGGGTGGAACTCTGTGTGATGAAGTCACACATCAGAAAGCAAACTCTCAGAAAGCTTCTCACTCGTTATTATATGAGAATATTTCCTTTTTCACCATGGGCCCCTAAGGGCTCCCAAATATCACTTTCCAGAATCCACGAAAAGTTTTCGCCAACTGCTTCCTGAAGTCTAAGTCATACGTCTGTGAGATGATCTCACAGATCAGAAACAAGTTTCTCAGAAAGCTTCTTTCACGTTTTGAACGGATGAATTTTCCTTAATCAGCGTAGGCCTCAATGCGATGCAAGGAAGCCCTTCTCAGGTTCCTCAAAGACATTGTTAATGGACTGCACCATGAAACATAAGTTTAACTCTGTGAGATAAATTCACACATCACCAAGAACTTTCTAAGAAAACTTCTTTCCTGTTTTCATCTGAGGATATTTCCATTGTCACCGTAAGCTTCATTGCGCGAAGAGGTATCCCATTGCAGATTTCCAGAAAACTTAGTTAGCAAACTGATCACTGAAGAGAAACGTGTAACTCTGTGAGTTTCATTCAGTCATGGCAATGCAGTTTCTCAGAAGGCTTCTTTCCAGTTTTGTGTCCGGAGCCATGAGGCCTGGAATGAGCCAACCTCTGTTGCTTGATGTCCGCAAAGCGGAGACAAGAGGGCACATTCTCGGGTTCTTTACTTACAAACCCTTCCCTTGCGCCCAAAGTTTTCCCACGCGCGCGTAAGTTTCTCCCTCACGCGCCGAAGTTTCTCCCACGCGCGCCAAATCTGTTCCCGCGCACGCAAACCTTTCCCGCACGCACCAACCTTTCCCGCGCGCACACAAACATTTTCCCGCCCAGGAAGACATGCAGCCCAGTGCGCAGGCGCGATCCCGCGCCCGGGAAAAGTACAAACCCACGGCGCATGCGCGATTGTAATTTGAGAAGACCCAGACCCGTCACCGCCCTGACCCAACCTCTTTCCCTGCCAGCCTATATAAGGCATGACCCTACACTCAATAAACGAGACTTGATCAGGCTGTTTGTCTTTTCTCCATTTCTTGTGTTTTCTTGTCTCCTCCATTCACACTTCTCCTTCCAGGGCCCGTTCGACTGTCCTGCAAGTCGGGACACCTGGCGCCCGAATAGGGACCTGGAGACGGGGGAAAAAGTGAGGAAGAAGGCACTAAAGTCGGCCGAAAGTGAAAGTGGAAAGAAATTCCTCCAGACGTCATGGGAGCCTGCCGCGTTGGAACTAGAGGTGAGTAACAGTGTCTGATTATGGGACAAGAATTAAGCCAGCATCAAATTTATGTAGGGCAATTAAAAGAGGCTTTAAAACACGAGGAGTAAAGGTTAAAAGTAATGATTTGTTTAAGTTTTTTGATTTTGTAAAAGAAACCTGCCCTTGGTTTCCACAAGAGGGGACCATTGACATAAAGAGGTGGCGTCGAGTGGGAGACTGTTTTCAAGATTACTATAGTACTTTTGGACCAGAGAATGTTCCGGTGACAGCTTTTTCTTATCGGAATCTAATCAGAGATATAATAGACAAAAAGGAAAAAGAAAAAAATCCTGAGGTAATGGCGGTGGTTACTCAGACTGAGGAAATATTAAGAGGCAGCTCCCAGACCGACCTCGAGAAATCCATACCTAATAAAGAAATAGACCTTATATCGCTACAAAGTGACGAGGAAGAGGCTGGGGTCCCCTTAATGACAAATACAGAAACATTAAATAAGGAAAAGTTCAAAAAATACCCATTTTTACCTACAAGTAATGAAAGCAAAAGTAAAAATAACTTTAACCCTTCAGAAGTAAACTGGGATAATTTGGAGGAAGGGGCAGCAAAATATTATAATTCTGACTGGCCACAAACTCTTACTTATCCCCCTCCCTATAATAAGGCTTCTGTCCCCGCAGTTATGGCAGTAATAGACCCAAAAGAGGAGCTTAGAGAAAAAATTGCACAGCTTGAAGAGCAAATAAAGCTCGAAGAACTACATCAGTCTTTAATCACTAGATTGCAGAAATTAAGGACAGGAAGTGAGAGCGTTCAATACCCTAAAGGAATAGAGAAACCCTCTCACCCTCAGAGACCCGGACAGCATGTCCCAAAAGGAAGGTTGCTTGGTAGTAGGGATAGGGTGGATTCCTCTCCTCGAGATGTTTTTCCAGTAACGGAAACTACAGATGCGCAGGGTAGAACCTGGAGACTCCACAATGGGTTTGAATTTACTGTAATAAAAGAACTAAAAACTGCTCTCTCGCAATACGGAGCTACTGCCCCGTACACCCTGGCCATAGTCGAATCTGTGGCCGAAAATTGGCTCACTCCCATAGATTGGAATACCTTAGTTAGAGCAGTTCTTTCCGGAGGCGACCATCTGATTTGGAAGTCAGAATTTTATGAAAATTGTAGAGATACGGCCAAGAGAAACCAACAAGCCAAAAATGGTTGGGATTTTGATATGCTAACTGGTTCGGGTAATTACACAGAAACCGATGCTCAGATGCCGTATGATCCTGGACTGTTTTCTCAAATCCAAGCAGCAGCTACCAAAGCCTGGAGAAAACTTCCTGTTAAGGGGGATCCAGGAGGCTCGCTCACGGGGGTCAAACAAGGACCTGATGAGCCTTTTGCAGACTTTGTACATAGACTTTTAACCACAGCCAGCAGAATATTTGGAAATGCCGAGGCAGGGGTGGATTATGTAAAACAGCTAGCTTACGAAAACGCTAACCCGGCTTGTCAGGCAGCAATCAGACCTTATAGTAAGAAAACAGACTTAACAGGTTACATCCACCTCTCTTCAGACATAGGGCCCTCATATCAACAGGGTTTGGCTATGGCTGCTGCCTTTAGTGGACAAACCATAAAAGACTTCCTCGCTAGTAAAAATAAAAATAGCAAGGGGTGCTTCAAGTGCGGAAAAATGGGACACTTCGCTAGGGATTGTAAGGGAGAGCTAGCTAAGACCTTAGAGGCAAAAGCTCCAGGCCTCTGCCCTAGGTGTAAAAGAGGAAAACATTGGTCCAACGAATGTAAATCTAAAATTGACAATCAAGGAAATCCCCTAACACCTCAGCAGGGAAACGGATTGAGGGGCCGACCCCAGGCCCCGAAACAAGCTTATGGGGCGGTCAGTTTTGTACCAACCAACAACAATCCGTTTCACAGCTTAGTAGAGCAACCCCAGGAAGTGCAGGATTGGACCTCTGTTCCCCCTCCCACACAGTATTAACCCCTGAAATGGGACCTCAGGCCCTAAGTACGGGCATATATGGGCCCCTACCCTCAAACATGTTTGGATTAATCCTGGGGAGAAGCAGCGTCACCATGAAAGGCCTACAGGTCTTTCCAGGAATAGTGGATAGTGATTATATAGGAGAAATCAAAATCATGGCCAAGGCTATTGACAACATCATTATCATTCCTCAAGGGGATAGAATAGCGCAGTTACTCCTGTTACCATTGCTAAAAACAGCTCGGTTTTTATATGTGGCAATAATAGGGCTTATACCTATTTACCTACTAACTGGACAGGACGCTGTGTCTTAGCCACACTTTTACCTGACATAGATATTATCCCTGGAGATGAACCTGTGTCTATCCCAGCTATAGATCACTTTTTAGGAAGAAACAAAAGGGCAATACAATTTATCCCCTTACTTGCAGGATTAGGCATAACTACTGCCGTAGCAACTGGGGCTACAGGCCTAGGGGTTTCTGTTACTCAATACACCAAATTGTCTCGCCAACTGATCTCAGATATGCAGGCCATTTCGAGTACTATACAAGATTTACAAGATCAGGTAGATTCTCTGGCAGAAGTAGTGCTCCAAAATAGAAGAGGCCTAGATTTACTAACTGCAGAACAGGGAGGCATCTGCTTGGCTTTACAGGAGAAGTGCTGTTTCTATGCCAACAAATCCGGGATCGTCAGGGACAAAATCAGGCGTCTACAAGAAGACCTAGAAAAACGATGAAAAGAAATAACCGATAACCCATTTTGGACTGGGTTCCATGGACTCCGTCCCTATCTTATGCCATTCCTGGGCCCCCTGCTTTGCCTATTGCTCTTACTCTCTATAGGACCTTTGGTCTTCAATAAGCTCATGACATTCATTAAGCAACAGGTCGAGGCTATCCAAGCGAAGCCTATACAGGTCCATTATCATCGCTTAGAACAAGAAGATCGCGGTGGTTCATACTCACACCCATTATGAACACCTTCCCTATGCGCTGAACTGGACAGCCAATGACGGGTAAGAGAGTATCATCTCTCACTAACCTAAGACAGGAGGGCCGTCATAAGCTACTGCCTAATCCCATGACGGGAACCAGTGATGAGATGCATTACTCCAACCTAAGACAGGTGCAGTTCCCGAGGGACAATCTTCTAGCCATAATTATATATAAAAAAGGGGGACCTATCCGGAGCCATGAGGCCTGGAATTAGCCGACCTCTGTTGTTGATCTCCGCAAAGCGGAGACAAGAGGGCACATTCCCGGGTTCTTTCTTTACAAACCCTTCCCGCGCGCGCCCAAAGATTTTCCCGCCCGCGCCTAAGTTTCTCCCGCGCGCGCCAAAACTGTTCCCGCGCGCACCAACCTTTCCCGCGCGCGCGCAAATATTTTCCCGCCCAGGAAAATATGCAGCCCAGGGCGCAGGCGCGATCCCGTGCCCGAGAAAAGTACAAACCAACGGCGCATGCGCGATTGTAATTTGAGAAGACCCAGACCCGTCACCGCCCTGACTCAACCTCTTCCCCTGCCAGCCTATATAAGGCATGACCCTACACTCAATAAATGAGACTTGATCAGGCTGTTTGTCTTGTCTCCATTTCTTGTGTATTCTTGTCTCCTCCATTCACACTCCCCCTTCAGGGCCCGATTGACTGCCCTGCAGGTCGGGACAGTTTTGATCTGAGGATATTTCCCTTTTCACCATAACCCTCAATGTGCTCCCAAATATACCTTTGCAGAATCCACGACAACAGTGTTAGCAAACTGTTCCAGGAAGGGAAGGGTGGAACTCTGTGTGATGAAGTCACACATCAGAAAGCAATCTCTCAGAAAGCTTCCCTCCAGTTATCATGTGAGGATATTTCCTTTTTCATCATGGGCCCCTATGGGCTCCCAAATATCACTTTCCAGAATCCACGAAAAGAGTGTTACTAAACTGCTTCGTGAAGTCTAAGTCATAAGTTTGTGAGACGAACTCACAGATCAGAAAGAAGTTTCTCAGAAGGCTTCTTTCACGTTTTGAACGGAAGAAATTTCCTTTATCAGCGTAGGCTATAATGCGATCCAAGGAAGCCCTTCTCAGGTTCCTCAAAGACAGTGTTAATGGACTGCTCCACGAAACATAAGTGGAACTCTGTGAGATGAATTCACACATCACCAA
Organism: Rhinopithecus roxellana; assembly: GCF_007565055.1. Classification (NCBI taxonomy): domain Eukaryota; kingdom Metazoa; phylum Chordata; class Mammalia; order Primates; family Cercopithecidae; genus Rhinopithecus; species Rhinopithecus roxellana. Next base: position 108,965,363 of record NC_044552.1, on the reverse strand, counting down.
CAAGTTACTAAGAAAGCTTCTTTCTAGTTTTCATCTGAGGATATTTCCTTTGTCATCGTAAGCTTCATTGCACTAAGAGCTATCCCATTGCAGATTTCCAGAAAACTTAGTTAGCAAACTGATCACTGAAGAGAAACGTGTAACTCTGTGAGTTGCATTCACACATGGCATTGCAGTTACTCAGAAGGCTTCTTTCCAGTTTTGATCTGAGGATATTTCCTTTTTCACCATAGCCCTCAATGAGCTCCCAAATATACCTTTGCAGAATCCACGACAACAGGGTTAGCAAACTGTTCCAAGAAGGGAAGGGTGGAACTCTGTGTGATGAAGTCACACATCAGAAAGCAATCTCTCAGAAAGCTTCTCTCTAGTTATTAGGTGACGATATTTCCTTTTTCATCATGGGCCCCTATGGGCTCCCAAATATCACTTTCCAGATACCACGAAAAGAGGGTTAGCAAACTCATTCCTGAACTCTAAGTTATAAGTCGGTGAGGTGAACCCACAGAGCAGAAAGAAGGTTCTCAGAAAGCTTCTTTCACGTTTTGAACGGACGAAATTTCCTTTATCAGCGAAGGCCTCAATGCGATCCAAGGAAGCCCTTCTCAGGTTCCTCAAAGACACTGTTAATGGACTGCTCCATGCAACATAAGTGTAACTCTGTGAGATGAATTCACACATCACCAAGAAGTTTCTAAGAAAGCTTCTTTCTATTTGTCATCTGAGGATATTTCCTTTGTCACCGTAAGCTTCATTGCGCTAAGAGGTATCCCATTGCAGATTTCCAGAAAACTTAGTTAGCAAACTGATCATTGAAGAGATACGTGTAACTCTGTGAGTTGCATTCATTCACGGCAATGCAGTTTCTCAGAAAGATTCTTTTTAGTTATTCTGGGAGGGTATTTCCTTTTTCACCATAGCCCTAAATGAGCTCCCAAATATACCTTTGCCGAATCCACGACAACAGTGTTAGCAAACTGTTCCAAGAAGGGAAGGGTGGAACTCTGTGTGCTGAAATCACACATCAGAAAGCAGTCTCTCAGACAGCTTTTCTCTAGTTATTATCTGAGGCTATTTCCTTTTTCACAATGGGCTGCAATGGACTCCCAAATATCCCTTTGCAGATTCCACGAAAAGTGAGGTAGCAAACTGCTTCATGAGGCCTAAGTTGTAACTCTGTGAGATGAATTCACAGATCACAAAGAAGTTTCTCAGAAAGCTTCTGTCTCATTTTTATTGGAAGACGTTTCCATTGGCCCCATTGTTTTCAAAGGGATCCGGAATATCTGTTCTCAGATTCCACTCAAATAGGGCTAGGCCACGGCTCCATGAAATACAGCTGTAACTTAGTGACTTGAATTCACACATCGCAAAGCGGTTTCTCAGAAAGCTTCTTTCTTTAGTAAGACGAGGTTATTTGTGGTCTCGGAGCGCCACCGTGTGTCCTATTGCAGATTCTGTGGAAACTCTGCTAGCAAGCTTCTCAGTCAAAACAATGATGGACATCTGAGGGCTGAATTCATCCACAACAAAGAAGTTTCTGAGAAGGCTTCTCTGCAGGTTTCTCTGAGGATAGTTCCTTATTCACCATGCGATTCAACGATATCCAAGACATCACATCTGAGATTCCTCAAAATGAGTGCTAGGAAACTCCCCCGAGAAAGGGTGATGTAACACTGTGAAATGAATTCACATATCACAAAGGAGTTTCTCAGAAAGCTTGATTCCGCTTTTTCTTGGAGGATATTTCTTTTCTCCTTCTATTCTTCAAAGCCATCAGAAATATCACTTCTCGGAATCTACGGAAACAGTCCTAAGAAACGGCTCCAAAAATCACTAGCGTAACTCTGTGAGATGAAGTCACACATCAGAAAGCAGTCTCTCAGACAGCTTCTCTCTAGTTCTTATGTGAGGATATTTCCTTTTTCACCATGGGCCCCTATGGGCTCCCAAATATCACTTTACAGATTTCACGAAAAGAGTGTTAGCAAACTGCTTCCTGAAGTCTAAGTTAGAAGTCTGTGAGATGAACTGACAGATCAGAAAGACGTTTCTCAGGAAGCTTCTTTCACGTTTTGAACGGATGAAATTTCCTTTAACAGCGTAGGCCTCAATGCGATCCAAAGAAGCCGTTCTCACATTCCTCAAAGACAGTGTTAATGGACTGCTCCACGAAACATAAGTGTAACTCTGTGAGATGAATTCACACATCACCAAGAAGTTTGTAAGAAAGCTTCCTGATAGTTTTCATCTGTGGATATTTCCTTTGTCACCGTAAGGTTCATTGCGGTATGAAGTATCTAATTGCAGATATCCAGAAAACTGTGTAAACAAACTGATCACTGAGGAGAAAGGTGTAACTCTGTGAGTTGCATTCACACATGGCCATGCAGTTTCTCAGAAAGATTCTCTTTAGTAATTATGTGAGGATATATCCTTTTTCACCATGGGCCCCTAAGGGCTCCCAAATATCACTTCACAGATTCCACGAAAAGAGTGTTAGCAAACAGCTTCCTAAAATCAAAGTTATAAGATTGTGAGATGAACTCACAGGTCAGAAAGAAGATTCTCAGAAAGCTTCTTTCACGTTTTGAATGCATGAAATTTCCTTTATCAGCGAAGACCTCACTGCGATCCAAAGAAGCTGTTCTCAGATTCCTCAAGACAGTGTTAATGGACTGCTACACGAAACTTAAGTGTAACTCTGTGAGATGAATTCACACATCACCAAGAAGTTTCTAAGAAAGCTTCTTTCTAGTTTTCATCTGTGGATATTTCCTTTGTCACCGTAAGGTTTATTGCGCTATGAAGTATCTAATTGCAGATTTCCAGAAAAGTGTGTTAACAAACTGATCACTGAGTAGAAACGTGTAACTCTGTCAGTTGCATTCACACATGGCAATGCAGATTCTCAGAAAGCTTCTCTTTAGTTATTATGTGAGGATATTTCCTTTTTCACCTTTGCCCTCAATGAGCTCCCAAATATACCTATGTAGAATCCACGAAAACAGTGTTAGCAAACTGTTCCAAGAAGGGAAGGGTGGAACTCTGTGTGATGAAGCCACACATCAGAATGAAATCTCTCAGAAAGCTTCTCTCTAGTTATTATATGAGGATATTTCCTTTTTCAACATGGGCCCCTATGCGCTTCGAAATATCACTTTACAGATTCCACGAAAAGAGTGTTAGCAAACTGCTTCCTTAAGTCTAAGTTATAAGTCTGTGAGATGAACTCACAGATCAGAAAGAAGGTTCTCAGAAAGCTTCTTTCACGTTTTGAACGGATGAAATTCTCTTTATCAGCGTAGGCCTCAATGCGATCCAAAGGAGCCGTTCTCAGATTCCTCAAAGACAGTGATAATGGACTGCTGCATGAAACATAATTGTAACTCTGTGAGATGAATTCACACATCACCAAGAAGTTTCTAAGAACGCTTCTTTCTAGTTTTCATCTGTGGATAATTCCTTTGTTACCGTAAGGTTCATTGCGCTACGAAGTATCGAATTGCAGATTTCCAGAAAATGTGTTAACAAACTGATCACTGAAGAGAAACGTGTAACTCTGTGAGTTGCATTCACACATGGCAATGCAGTTTCTCAGAAAGCTTCTTTTTAGTTATTATGTGAGGATATTACCTTTTTCACCATAGCCCTCAATGAGCTCCCAAATATACCTTTGCAGAATCCACGACAACAGTGTTAGCAAACTGTACCAAGAAGGGAAGGGTGGAACTCTTTGTGACGAAGGCACACATCAGAAAGGAATCTCTCAGAAAGCTTCTCTCTAGTAATTTTGTGAGGATATTTCCTTTTTCACCGTGGGCCCCTATGGGCTCCCAAATATCGCTTTATAGTTTCCACGAAAAGAGTGTTAGCAAACTGCTTCCTGAAATCTAAGTCATAAGTCTGTGAGATGAACTCACAGATCAGAAAGAAGTTTCTCAGAAAGCTTCTTTCACGTTTTGAACGGATGAAATTTCCTTTATCAGCGTAGGCCTCAATGCGATCCACAGAATCCGTTCTCAGATTCCTCAAAGACAGTGTTAATGGACTGCTCCACGAAACATAAGTGTAACTCTGTGAGATGAATTCACACATCGCCAAGAAGTTTCTAGGAAAGCTTCTTTCTAGTTTTCATCTGTGGATATTTACCTTGTCACCGTAAGGTTCATTGCGCTATGAAGTACCTAATTGCAGATTTCCAGAAAACTGTGTTAACAAACTGCTCACTGAGGACAAACGTGTAATTCTGTGAGTTGCATTCACACATGGCAATACAGTTTCTCAGAAAGCTTCTCTTTAGTTATTATGTGAGGATATTTCCTTTTTCTCCATAGCCCTTAATGAGCTCCCAAATATACCTATGCAGAATCCACGACAACAGTGTTAGCAAACTGTTCCAAGAAGGGAAGGGTGGAACTCTGTGTGATGAAGCCGCACATCAGAAAGGAATCTCTCACATACCTTCTCTCTATTTATTATGTGAGGATATTTCCTTTTTCACCATGGGCCCCTATGGGCTCCAAAATATCACTTCACAAATTCCAAGAAAAGAGTGTTAGCAAACTGTTTCCTGAAGTCTCAGTTTTAAGTCTGTGAGATGAACTCACAGGTCAGAAAGAAGTTTCTCAGAAAGCTTCCTTCACGTTTTGAATGGATGAAATTTCCTTTATCAGCGTAGTCCTCAATGCGATCCAAATAATCCGTTCTCAGATTCCGCAAAGACAGTGTTAATGGACTGCTCAAAGTAACATAAGTGTAACTCTGTGAGATGAATTCACACATCACCAAGAAGTTTCTAAGAAAGCTTCTTTCTAGTTTTCATCTGTGGATCTTTCCTTTGTCACCGTAAGGTTTGTTGCGCTATGAAGAATCTAATGGCAGATTTCCAGAAAACTGTGTTAACAAACTGATCACTGAGGAGAAACGTGTAACTCTGTGAGTTGCATTCACACATGTCAAAGCAGTTTCTCAGAATGCTTCTCTTTAGTTATTATGTGAGGATATTTCCTTTTTCACTATGGGCCCCTAAGGGCTCCCAAATGTCACTTTACAGATTCCACGAAAAGAGTGTTAGCAAACTGCTTCCTGAAGTCTAAGTTATAAGCCTGTGAGATGAACTCACAGATCAGAAAGAAGTTTCTCAGAAAGCTTCTTTCACGTTTTGAACGGATGAAATTTCCTTTATCAGCGTAGGCCTCAATGCGATCCAATGAAGCTGTTCTCAGATTCCTCAAAGACAGTGTTAATGGACTGCTCCAAGAAACATAAGTGTAACTCCGTGAGATGAATTCACACATCACCAAGAAGTTTCTAAGATAGCTTCTTTCTAGTATTCATCTGTGGATAATTCCTTTGTCACCATGAGTTTCATTGCGCTATCAAGTATCTAATTGCAGATTTCCAGAAAACTGTGTTAACAAACTGATCACTGAAGAGAAACGTTTAACTCTGTGAGTTGCATTCACACATGGCAATGCAGTTTCTCAGAAAGCTTCTCTTTAGTTATTATGTGAGGATATTTCCTTTTTCACCATAGCCCACAATGAGCTCCCAAATATACCTTTGCAGAATCCACGACAACAGGGTTAGCAAACTGTTCCAAGAAGGGAAGGGTGGAATTCTGTCTGATGAAGCCACGCATCAGAAAGAAATCTCTCAGAAAGCTTTTCTCTAGTTATTATGTGAGGATATTTCCTTTTTCACCATGGGCCCCTATGGGCTCCCAAATATCACTTTACAGATTCCACGAAAAGAGTGTTAGCACACTGCTTCCTGAAGTCTAAGTTATAAGTCTGTGAGATGAACTCACAGATCAGAAAGAAGTTTCTCAGAAAGCTTCTTTCACGTTTTGAAGGGATGAAATTTCCTTTATCAGCGTAGGCCTCAATGCGATCCAAAGAAGCCGTTCTCAGATTACTCAAAGACAGTGTTAATGGACTGCTCCACGAAACATAAGTGTGACTCTGTGAGATGAATTCACACATCGCCAAGAAGTTTCTACGAAAGCTTCTTTCTAGTTTTCATCTGTGGATATTTTCTTTGTCACCGTAAGGTTCATTGCGCTATGAAGTATCTAATTGCCAATTTCCAGAAAACTGTGTTAACAAACTGATCTCTGAAGAGAAACGTGTAATCTCTGTGAGTTGCATTCACACATGGCAATGCAGTTTCTCAGAAAGCTTCTCTTTAGTTATTATGTGAGGATATTTCCTTTTTCACCATATCCCTCAATGAGCTCCTAAATATACCTTTGCAGAATCCACGAAAACAGTGTTAGCAAACTGTTCCAAGAAGGGAAGGGTGGAACTCTGTGTGATGAAGCCACACATCAGAATGAAATCTCTCAGAAAGCTTCTCTCTAGTTATTATATGAGGATATTTCCTTTTTCAACATGGGCCCCTATGCGCTTCGAAATATCACTTTACAGATTTCACGAAAAGAGTTTTAGCAAACTGCTTCCTTAAGTCTAAGTTATAAGTCTGTGAGATGAACTCACAGATCAGAAAGAAGGTTCTCAGAAAGCTTCTTTCACGTTTTGAACGGATGAAATTCTCTTTATCAGCGTAGGCCTCAATGCGATCCAAAGGAGCCGTTCTCAGTTTCCTCAAAGACAGTGATAATGGACTGCTGCATGAAACATAATTGTAACTCTGTGGGATGAATTCACACATCACCAAGAAGTTTCTAAGAACGCTTCTTTCTAGTTTTCATCTGTGGATAATTCCTTTGTTACCGTAAGGTTCATTGCGCTACGAAGTATCGAATTGCAGATTTCCAGAAAATGTGTTAACAAACTGATCCCTGAAGAGAAACGTGTAACTCTGTGAGTTGCATTCACACATGGCAATGCAGTTTCTCAGAAAGCTTCTCTTTAGTTATTATGTGAGGATATTTCCTTTTTCAACATGGGTACCGATGCGCTCCCAAATATCACTTTACAGATTCCACGAAAAGAGTGTTAGCAAACTGCTTCTAAAGTCTAAGTTATAAGTCTGTGACATGAACACGCAGATCAGAAAGAAGTTTCTCAGAAAGCTTCTTTCACGTTTTGAACGGATGAAATACTCTTTATCAGCGTAGGCCTCAATGCGATCCAAAGGAGCCGTTCTCAGTTTTCTCAAAGACAGTGATAATGGACTGCTGCATGAAACATAATTGTAACTCTGTGGGATGAATTCACACATCACCAAGAAGTTTCTAAGAACGCTTCTTTCTAGTTTTCATCTGTGGATAATTCCTTTGTTACCGTAAGGTTCATTGCGCTACGAAGTATCGAATTGCAGATTTCCAGAAAATGTGTTAACAAACTGATCCCTGAAGAGAAACGTGTAACTCTGTGAGTTGCATTCACACATGGCAATGCAGTTTCTCAGAAAGCTTCTCTTTAGTTATTATGTGAGGATATTTCCTTTTTCACCATAGCCCTCAATGAGCTCCCAAATATACCTTTGCAGAATCCACGAAAACAGTGTTAGCAAACTGTTCCAAGAAGGGAAGGGTGGAACTCTGTGTGACGAAGCCACACATCAGAAAGGAATCTCTCAGAAAGCTTCTCTCTAGTTATTATGTGAGGATATTTCCTTTTTCAACATGGGTACCGATGCACACCCAAATATCACTTTATAGATTCCACGAAAAGAGTGTTAGCAAACTGCTTCTGAAGTCTAAGTTATAAGTCTGTGACATGAACACGCAGATCAGAAAGAAGTTTCTCAGAAAGCTTCTACCACGTTTTGAACGGATGAAATTTCCCTTATCAGCGTAGGCCTCAATGCGATCCAAAGAAGCCGTTCTCAGATTCCTCAAAGACAGTGTTACTGGACTGCTCCATGAAACATGAGTGTAACTCTGTGAGATGAATTCACACATCACCAAGATGTTTCTATGAAAGCTTCTTTCTAGTTTTCATCTGTGGATATTTCCTTTGTCACCGTAAGGTTCATTGCGCTATGAGGTATCGAATTGCAGATTTCCAGAAAACTGTGTTAACAAACTGATCACTGAAGAGAAACGTGTAACTCTGTGAGTTGCATTCACATATGGCAATGCAGTTTCTCAGAAAGCTTCTCTTTAGTTATTGTGTGAGGATATTTCCTTTTTCACCATAGCCCTCAAGGAGCTCCCAAATATACCTTTGCAGAATCCATGACAACAGTGTTAGCAAACTATTCCAAGAAGGGAAGGGTGAAACTCTGTGGGATGAAGCCACACATCAGAAAGGAATCTCTCAGAAAGCTTCTCTCTAGTTATTATGTGAGGATATTTCCTTTTTCACCATGGGCCCCTATAGTCTCCAAAATATCACTTTACAGATTCCACGAAAAGAGTGTTAGCAAACTGCTTCCTTAATTCTAAGTTAGAAGTCTGTGAGATGAACTCACAGGTCAGAAAGAAGTTTCTCAGAAAGCTTCTTTCACGTTTTGAACGGATGGAATTTCCTTTATCAGCGTAGGCCTCAATGCGATCCAAAGAATCCGTTCTCAGATTCCTCAAAGACAGTGTTAATGGACTGCTCAAAGTAACATAAGTGTAACACTGTGAGATGAATTCACACATCACCAAGAAGTTTCTAAGAAAGCTTCTTTCTAGTTTTCATCTGTGGATCTTTCCTTTGTCACCGTAAGGTTCATTGCGCTATGAAGTATCTAATGGCAGATTTCCAGAAAACTGTGTTAACAAACTGATCACTGAGGAGAAACGTGTAACTCTGTGAGTTGCATTCACACATGTCAATGCAGTTTCTCAGAATGCTTCTCTTTAGTTATTATGTGAGGATATTTCCTTTTTCACTATGGGCTCCCAAGGGCTCCCAAATGTCACTTTACAGATTCCACGAAAAGAGTGTTAGCGAACTGCTTCCTGAAGTCTTAGTTATAAGACTGTGAGATGAACTCGCAGATCAGAATGAAGTTTCTCAGAAAGCTTCTTTCACGTTTTGAACGGATGAAATTTCCTTTATTAGCGTAGGCCTCAATGCGATCCAAAGAAGCCGTTCTCAGATTCGTCAAAGACAGTGTTAATGGACTGCTCCACGAAACATGAGTGTAACTCTGTGAGATGAATTCACACATCACCAGGAAGTTTCTAGGAAACCTTCTTTCTAATTTTCATCTGTGGATATTTCGTTTGTCACCTTAAGGTTCATTGTGCTATGAAGTATCGATTTGCAGATTTCCAGAAAACTGTGTTAACAAACTGATCACTGAAGAGAAACGTGTAACTCTGTGAGTTGCATTCACACATGGCAATGCAGTTACTAACAAAGCTTCTCATTAGTTATTATGTGAGGATATTTCCTTTTTCACCATTGCCCTCATATAACTCCCAAATATACCTTTGCAGAATTCACGACAACAGTGTTAGCAAACTGTTCCAAGAAGGGAAGGGTGGAAATCTGTGTGATGAAGCCTCACATCAGAAAGGAATCTCTCAGAAAGCTTCTCTCTAGTTATTATGTGAGGATAATTCCTTTTTCACCATGGGCCCCTATGGACTCCCAAATATCACTTTACAGATTCCACGAAAAGAGTGTTAGCAAACTGCTTCCTGAAGTCTAAGTTAGAAGTCTGTGAGACGAACTCACAGATCAGAAAGAAGTTTCTCAGAAAGCTTCTTTCACGTTTTGAACGGATGAAATTTCCTTTATCAGCGTTGGGGTCAATGCGATCCCAGGAAGCTCTTCTCAGTTTCCTCAAAGACAGTGTTAATGGACTGCTCCACGAAACATAAATGTAACTCTGTGAGATGAAATCACACATCACCAAGAAGTTTCTAAGAAACCTTCTTTCTAGATTTCATCTATGGATATTTCCTTTGCACCGTAAGCTTCATTGCGCTAAGAGGTATCCCATTGCAGATTTCCAGAAAACTTAGTTAGCTAACTGATCACTGAAGAGAAACGTGTAACTCTGTGGGTTGCATTCACACATTGAAGTGCATTTTCCCAGAAGGCTTCTTTCCAGTGCTTATCTGAAGATATTTCCTTGTTCACCATAGCCCTCAATGAGCTCCCAAATATCACTTTGCAGTATCCACGACAACAGTGTTAGCAAACTGTTCCAAGAAGGGAAGGGTGGAACTCTGTGTGCTGAAGTCACACATCAGAAAGCAGTCTCTCAGAAAGCTTTTCTCTAGTTATTATCTGAGGCTATTTCCTTTTTCACAATGGGCCCCAATGGACTCCCAAATATCCCTTTGCAGATTCCACGAAAAGTGAGGTAGCAAACTGCTTCATGAGGCCTAAGTTGTAACTCTGTGAGATGCATTCACAGATCACAAAGAAGTTTCTCAGAAAGCTTCTTTCTCATTTTTATTGGAAGATATTTCCATTGGCCCCATTGTTTTCAAAGGGATCCGGAATATCTGTTCTCAGATTCCACACAAATAGGGCTAGGCCACGGCCCCACGAAATACAGCTGTAACTTAGTGACTTGAATTCACACATCACAAAGCGGTTTCTCAGAAAGCTTCTTTCTTTAGTAAGACGAGGTTATTTGTGGTCTCGGAGCGTCACCGTGTGTCCTATTGCAGATCCTGCGGAAACTCTGCTAGCAAGCTTCTCAGTCAAAACAATGATGGACATCTGTGGGCTGAATTCATCCACAACAAAGAAGATTCTGAGAAGACTTCTCTGCAGGTTTCTCTGAGGATAGTTCCTTATTCACCATGCGATTCAACGATATCCAAGACATCACATCTGAGATTCCTCAAAATGAGTGCTAGGAAACTCCCCCGAGAAAGGGTGATGTAACACTGTGAAATGAACTCACATATCACAAAGGAGTTTCTCAGAAAGCTTGATTACGCTTTTTTTTGGAGGATATTTCTTTTCTCCTTCTATTCTTCAAAGCCATCAGAAATATCACTTCTTGGAATCCACGGAAACAGTTCTAAGAAACGGCTCCAAAAAACACTAGCGAAACTCTGTGAGATGAAGTCACACATCAGAAAGCAATCTCTCAGAAAGCTTCTCTCTAGTTATTATGTGAGGATATTTCCTTTTTCACCGTAGCCCTCAATGAGCTCCCAAATATACCTTTGCAGAAGCCACGACAACACTGTTAGCAAACTGTTCTATGAAGGGAAGGGTGGAACTCTGTGTGATGAAGCCGCGCATCAAAAAGGGATCTCTCAGAATGCTTCTCTCTATTTATTATGTGAGGATATTTCCTTTTTCACCATGGGCCCCTATGGGCTCCCAAATATCACTTTACAGATTCCACGAAAAGAGTGTTAGCAAACTGCTTCCTGAAGTCTAAGTTATAAGTCTGTGAGATGACCTCACAGATCAGAAACAAGTTTCTCAGAAAGCTTCTTTCACGTTTTGAACGGATGAAATTTCCTTTATCAGCGTAGGCCTCAATGCGATTGAAGAAGCCGTTCTCAGATTCCTCAAAGACAGTGTTAATGGACTGCTCCACGAAACATAAGTGTAACTCTGTGAGATGAATTCACACATCACCAAGAAGTTTCTAAGAAAGCTTCTTTCTAGTTTTCATCTGTGGATATTTCCTTTGTCACCGTAAGGTTCATTGTGCTATGAAATATCTAATTGCAGATTTCCAGAAAACTGTGTTAACAAACTGATCAGTGAAGAGAAACGTGTAACTCTGTGAGTTGCATTCACACATGGCAATGCAGTTTGTCAGAAAGCTTCTCTTTAGTTATTATGAGAGGATATTTCCTTTTTCACCATAGCCCTCAATGAGCTCCCAAATATACCTTTGCAGAATCCACGACAACAGTGTTAGCAAACTGTTCCAGGAAGGGAAGGGTGGAACTCTTTGTGATGAAGTCACACATCAGAAAGGAATCTCTCAGAAAGCTTCTCTCTAGTTATTATGTGAGGATATTTCCTTTTTCACCATGGGCCCCTATGGGCTCCCAAATATCACTTCACAGATTCCACGAAAAGAGTGTTAGCAAACTGCTTCCTGAAGTCTAAGTTATAAGTCTGAGAGATGAACTCACAGATCAGAAAGACGTTTCTCAGAAAGCTTCTTACACGTTTTGAATGGATGAAATTTCCTTTATTAGCGTAGGCCTCAATGCGATCCAAAGAAGCCGTTCTCAGATTCCTCAAAGACAGTGTTAATGGACTGCTCCACGAAACATAAGTGTAACTCTGTGAGATGAATTCACACATCACCAAGAAGTTTCTAAGAAAGCTTCTTTCTAGTTTTCATTGGTGGATATTTCCTTTGTCACCGTAAGGTTCATTGCGCTATGAAGTATCTAATTGCAGATTTCCAGAAAACTGTGTTAGCAAACTGATCACTGAAGAGAAACGTGTAACTCTGTGAGTTGCATTCACACATGGCAAGGCAGTTTGTCAGAAAGCTTGTCTTTAGTTATTATGGGAGGATATTTCCTTTCTCACCATAGCCCTCAATGAGCTCCCAAATATACCTTTGCAGAATCCACGACAACAGTGTTAGCAAACTCTTCCAAGAAGGGAAGTGTGGAACTCTGTGTGATGAAGCCGCACATCAGAAAGGAATCTCTCAGAAAGCTTCTCTCTAGTTATTATGTGAGGATACTTCCTTTTTCACCATGGGCCCCTATCGGCTCCCAAATATCACTTCACAGATTCCACGAAAAGAGTGTTAGCAAACTGCTTCCTGAAGTCTAAGTTATAAGTCTGTGAGATGAACTCACATATCAGAAAGACGTTTCTCAGAAAGCTTCTTTCACGTTTTCAACGGATGAAATTTCCTTTATTAGCGTAGGCCTCAATGCGCCTCAATGTGATCCAAAGAAGCCGTTCTCAGATTCCTCAAAGACAGTGTTAATGGACTGCTCCACGAAACGTAAGTGTAGCTCTGTGAGATGAATTCACAGATCACCAAGAAGTTTCTAAGAAAGATTCTTTCTAGTTTTCATCTGTGGATATTTCCTTTGTCACCTTAAGGTCCATTGCGCTATGAGGTATCTAATTGCAGATTTCCAGAAAACTGTGTTAACAAACTGATCACTGAAGAGAAACGTGTAACTCTGTGAGTTGCATGCACACATGTCAATGCAGTCTCTCAGAAAGCTTCTCTTTAGTTATTATGTGAGGATATTTCCTTTTTCAACATAGCCCTCATTGAGCTCCCAAATATACCTTTGCAGAATTCACGACAACAGTGTTAGCAAACTGTTCCAAGAAGGGAAGGGTGGAACTCTGTGTGATGAAGCCACACATCACAAAGGAATCTCTCAGAAAGCTTCTCTCCAGTTATTATGTGAGGATATTTCCTTTATCACCATGGGCCCCTATGGGCTAACCAATATCACTGTACAGATTCCACGAAAAGAGTGTAAGCAAACTGCTTCCTGCAGTCTAAGTTTTAAGCCTGTGAGATGAACACACAGATCAGAAGGAAGTTTCTCAGAAAGATTCTTTCACGTTTGGAACGGATGAAATTTCCTTTATCAGCGTAGGCCTCAATGCGATCCAAAGAAGCCGTTCTCAGATTCCTCAAAGACAGTGTTAATGGACTGCTCCACGAAACATAAGTGTAACTCTGTGAGATGAATTCACACATCACCAAGAAGTTTCTAAGAAAGCTTCTTTCTAATATTCATCTGTGGATATTTCCTTTGTCACCGTAAGGTTCATTGCGCTATGACGTGTCTAATTGCAGATTTCCAGAAAACTGTGTTAACAATCTGATCACTGAAGAGAAACGTGTAACTCTGTGAGTTGCATTCACACATGGCAATGCAGTTTCTCAGAAAGCTTCTCTTTAGTTTTTATGGGAGGATATTTCCTTTTTCACCGTAGCCCTCAATGAGCTCCCAAATATACCTTTGCAGAATCCATGACAATAGTGTTAGCAAACTGTTCCAAGAAGGGAAGTGTGGAACTCTGTGTGATGAAGCCACACATCAGAAAGGAATCTCTCAGAAAGCTTCTCTCCAGTTATTATGTGAGGATATTTCCTTTTTCACGATGGGCCCCTTTGGGCTCCCAAATGTCACTTTACAGATTCCACGAGAAGAGTGTTAGCAAACTGCTTCCTGAAGTCTAAGTTATAAGCCTGTGAGATGAACTCACAGATCAGAAAGAAGTTTCTCAGAAAGCTTCTTTCACATTTTGAACGCATGAAATTTCCGTTATCAGCGTAGGCCTCAAAGCGATCCAAGGACGCCCTTCTCAGGTCCCTCAAAGACAGTGTTAATGGACTGCTCCACGAAACATAAGTGTAACTCTGTGAGATGAATTCACACATCATCAAGAAGTTTCTAAGAAAGCTTGTTTCTAGTTTTCTTCTGTGGATATTTCCGTTGTCACCATTAGCTTCATTGCACTAAGAGGTATCCCATTGCAGACTTCCAGAAAACTGTGTTTACAAACTGATCTCTGAAGAGAAACGTGTAACTCTGTGAGTTGCATTCACACATGGCAATGCAGTTTCTCAGAATGGTTCTCTTTAGTTATTATGTGAGGATATTTCCTTTTTCACCATAGCCCTCAATGAGCTCCCAAATATACCTTTGCAGAATCCACGACAACAGGGTTAGCAAACTGTTCCAAGAAGGGAAGGGTGGAACTCTGTGTGATGAAGTCACACATCAGAAAGCAATCTCTCAGAAAGCTTCTCTCTAGTTATTAGGTGACGATATTTCCTTTTTCATCATGGGCCCCTATGGGCTCCCATATATCACTTTCCAGATACCACGAAAAGAGGGTTAGCAAACTCATTCCTGAACTCTAAGTTATAAGTCGGTGAGGTGAACCCACAGAGCAGAAAGAAGGTTCTCAGAAAGCTTCTTTCACGTTTTGAACGGACGAAATTTCCTTTATCAGCGAAGGCCTCAATGCGATCCAAGGAAGCCCTTCTCAGGTTCCTCAAAGACAGTGTTAATGGACTGCTCCATGCAACATAAGTGTAACTCTGTGAGATGAATTCACACATCACCAAGAAGTTTCTAAGAAAGCTTCTTTCTATTTGTCATCTGAGGATATTTCCTTTGTCACCGTAAGCTTCATTGCGCTAAGAGGTATCCCATTGCAGATTTCCAGAAAACTTAGTTAGCAAACTGATCATTGAAGAGATACGTGTAACTCTGTGAGTTGCATTCATTCACGGCAATGCAGTTTCTCAGAAAGATTCTTTTTAGTTATTCTGGGAGGATATTTCCTTTTTCACCATAGCCCTAAATGAGCTCCCAAATATACCTTTGCCGAATCCACGACAACAGTGTTAGCAAACTGTTCCAAGAAGGGAAGGGTGGAACTCTGTGTGCTGAAATCACACATCAGAAAGCAGTCTCTCAGACAGCTTTTCTCTAGTTATTATCTGAGGCTATTTCCTTTTTCACAATGGGCTGCAATGGACTCCCAAATATCCCTTTGCAGATTCCACGAAAAGTGAGGTAGCAAACTGCTTCATGAGGCCTAAGTTGTAACTCTGTGAGATGAATTCACAGATCACAAAGAAGTTTCTCAGAAAGCTTCTGTCTCATTTTTATTGGAAGACGTTTCCATTGGCCCCATTGTTTTCAAAGGGATCCGGAATATCTGTTCTCAGATTCCACTCAAATAGGGCTAGGCCACGGCTCCATGAAATACAGCTGTAACTTAGTGACTTGAATTCACACATCGCAAAGCGGTTTCTCAGAAAGCTTCTTTCTTTAGTAAGACGAGGTTATTTGTGGTCTCGGAGCGCCACCGTGTGTCCTATTGCAGATTCTGTGGAAACTCTGCTAGCAAGCTTCTCAGTCAAAACAATGATGGACATCTGAGGGCTGAATTCATCCACAACAAAGAAGTTTCTGAGAAGGCTTCTCTGCAGGTTTCTCTGAGGATAGTTCCTTATTCACCATGCGATTCAACGATATCCAAGACATCACATCTGAGATTCCTCAAAATGAGTGCTAGGAAACTCCCCCGAGAAAGGGTGATGTAACACTGTGAAATGAATTCACATATCACAAAGGAGTTTCTCAGAAAGCTTGATTCCGCTTTTTCTTGGAGGATATTTCTTTTCTCCTTCTATTCTTCAAAGCCATCAGAAATATCACTTCTCGGAATCTACGGAAACAGTCCTAAGAAACGGCTCCAAAAATCACTAGCGTAACTCTGTGAGATGAAGTCACACATCAGAAAGCAGTCTCTCAGACAGCTTCTCTCTAGTTCTTATGTGAGGATATTTCCTTTTTCACCATGGGCCCCTATGGGCTCCCAAATATCACTTTACAGATTTCACGAAAAGAGTGTTAGCAAACTGCTTCCTGAAGTCTAAGTTAGAAGTCTGTGAGATGAACTGACAGATCAGAAAGACGTTTCTCAGGAAGCTTCTTTCACGTTTTGAACGGATGAAATTTCCTTTAACAGCGTAGGCCTCAATGCGATCCAAAGAAGCCGTTCTCACATTCCTCAAAGACAGTGTTAATGGACTGCTCCACGAAACATAAGTGTAACTCTGTGAGATGAATTCACACATCACCAAGAAGTTTGTAAGAAAGCTTCCTGATAGTTTTCATCTGTGGATATTTCCTTTGTCACCGTAAGGTTCATTGCGGTATGAAGTATCTAATTGCAGATATCCAGAAAACTGTGTAAACAAACTGATCACTGAGGAGAAAGGTGTAACTCTGTGAGTTGCATTCACACATGGCCATGCAGTTTCTCAGAAAGATTCTCTTTAGTAATTATGTGAGGATATATCCTTTTTCACCATGGGCCCCTAAGGGCTCCCAAATATCACTTCACAGATTCCACGAAAAGAGTGTTAGCAAACAGCTTCCTAAAATCAAAGTTATAAGATTGTGAGATGAACTCACAGGTCAGAAAGAAGATTCTCAGAAAGCTTCTTTCACGTTTTGAATGCATGAAATTTCCTTTATCAGCGAAGACCTCACTGCGATCCAAAGAAGCTGTTCTCAGATTCCTCAAGACAGTGTTAATGGACTGCTACACGAAACTTAAGTGTAACTCTGTGAGATGAATTCACACATCACCAAGAAGTTTCTAAGAAAGCTTCTTTCTAGTTTTCATCTGTGGATATTTCCTTTGTCACCGTAAGGTTTATTGCGCTATGAAGTATCTAATTGCAGATTTCCAGAAAAGTGTGTTAACAAACTGATCACTGAGTAGAAACGTGTAACTCTGTCAGTTGCATTCACACATGGCAATGCAGATTCTCAGAAAGCTTCTCTTTAGTTATTATGTGAGGATATTTCCTTTTTCACCTTTGCCCTCAATGAGCTCCCAAATATACCTATGTAGAATCCACGAAAACAGTGTTAGCAAACTGTTCCAAGAAGGGAAGGGTGGAACTCTGTGTGATGAAGCCACACATCAGAATGAAATCTCTCAGAAAGCTTCTCTCTAGTTATTATATGAGGATATTTCCTTTTTCAACATGGGCCCCTATGCGCTTCGAAATATCACTTTACAGATTCCACGAAAAGAGTGTTAGCAAACTGCTTCCTTAAGTCTAAGTTATAAGTCTGTGAGATGAACTCACAGATCAGAAAGAAGGTTCTCAGAAAGCTTCTTTCACGTTTTGAACGGATGAAATTCTCTTTATCAGCGTAGGCCTCAATGCGATCCAAAGGAGCCGTTCTCAGATTCCTCAAAGACAGTGATAATGGACTGCTGCATGAAACATAATTGTAACTCTGTGAGATGAATTCACACATCACCAAGAAGTTTCTAAGAACGCTTCTTTCTAGTTTTCATCTGTGGATAATTCCTTTGTTACCGTAAGGTTCATTGCGCTACGAAGTATCGAATTGCAGATTTCCAGAAAATGTGTTAACAAACTGATCACTGAAGAGAAACGTGTAACTCTGTGAGTTGCATTCACACATGGCAATGCAGTTTCTCAGAAAGCTTCTTTTTAGTTATTATGTGAGGATATTACCTTTTTCACCATAGCCCTCAATGAGCTCCCAAATATACCTTTGCAGAATCCACGACAACAGTGTTAGCAAACTGTACCAAGAAGGGAAGGGTGGAACTCTTTGTGACGAAGGCACACATCAGAAAGGAATCTCTCAGAAAGCTTCTCTCTAGTAATTTTGTGAGGATATTTCCTTTTTCACCGTGGGCCCCTATGGGCTCCCAAATATCGCTTTATAGTTTCCACGAAAAGAGTGTTAGCAAACTGCTTCCTGAAATCTAAGTCATAAGTCTGTGAGATGAACTCACAGATCAGAAAGAAGTTTCTCAGAAAGCTTCTTTCACGTTTTGAACGGATGAAATTTCCTTTATCAGCGTAGGCCTCAATGCGATCCACAGAATCCGTTCTCAGATTCCTCAAAGACAGTGTTAATGGACTGCTCCACGAAACATAAGTGTAACTCTGTGAGATGAATTCACACATCGCCAAGAAGTTTCTAGGAAAGCTTCTTTCTAGTTTTCATCTGTGGATATTTACCTTGTCACCGTAAGGTTCATTGCGCTATGAAGTACCTAATTGCAGATTTCCAGAAAACTGTGTTAACAAACTGCTCACTGAGGAGAAACGTGTAATTCTGTGAGTTGCATTCACACATGGCAATACAGTTTCTCAGAAAGCTTCTCTTTAGTTATTATGTGAGGATATTTCCTTTTTCTCCATAGCCCTTAATGAGCTCCCAAATATACCTATGCAGAATCCACGAAAACAGTGTTAGCAAACTGTTCCAAGAAGGGAAGGGTGGAACTCTGTGTGATGAAGCCGCACATCAGAAAGGAATCTCTCACATACCTTCTCTCTATTTATTATGTGAGGATATTTCCTTTTTCACCATGGGCCCCTATGGGCTCCAAAATATCACTTCACAAATTCCAAGAAAAGAGTGTTAGCAAACTGTTTCCTGAAGTCTCAGTTTTAAGTCTGTGAGATGAACTCACAGGTCAGAAAGAAGTTTCTCAGAAAGCTTCCTTCACGTTTTGAATGGATGAAATTTCCTTTATCAGCGTAGTCCTCAATGCGATCCAAATAATCCGTTCTCAGATTCCGCAAAGACAGTGTTAATGGACTGCTCAAAGTAACATAAGTGTAACTCTGTGAGATGAATTCACACATCACCAAGAAGTTTCTAAGAAAGCTTCTTTCTAGTTTTCATCTGTGGATCTTTCCTTTGTCACCGTAAGGTTTGTTGCGCTATGAAGAATCTAATGGCAGATTTCCAGAAAACTGTGTTAACAAACTGATCACTGAGGAGAAACGTGTAACTCTGTGAGTTGCATTCACACATGTCAAAGCAGTTTCTCAGAATGCTTCTCTTTAGTTATTATGTGAGGATATTTCCTTTTTCACTATGGGCCCCTAAGGGCTCCCAAATGTCACTTTACAGATTCCACGAAAAGAGTGTTAGCAAACTGCTTCCTGAAGTCTAAGTTATAAGCCTGTGAGATGAACTCACAGATCAGAAAGAAGTTTCTCAGAAAGCTTCTTTCACGTTTTGAACGGATGAAATTTCCTTTATCAGCGTAGGCCTCAATGCGATCCAATGAAGCTGTTCTCAGATTCCTCAAAGACAGTGTTAATGGACTGCTCCAAGAAACATAAGTGTAACTCCGTGAGATGAATTCACACATCACCAAGAAGTTTCTAAGATAGCTTCTTTCTAGTATTCATCTGTGGATAATTCCTTTGTCACCATGAGTTTCATTGCGCTATCAAGTATCTAATTGCAGATTTCCAGAAAACTGTGTTAACAAACTGATCACTGAAGAGAAACGTTTAACTCTGTGAGTTGCATTCACACATGGCAATGCAGTTTCTCAGAAAGCTTCTCTTTAGTTATTATGTGAGGATATTTCCTTTTTCACCATAGCCCACAATGAGCTCCCAAATATACCTTTGCAGAATCCACGACAACAGGGTTAGCAAACTGTTCCAAGAAGGGAAGGGTGGAATTCTGTCTGATGAAGCCACGCATCAGAAAGAAATCTCTCAGAAAGCTTTTCTCTAGTTATTATGTGAGGATATTTCCTTTTTCACCATGGGCCCCTATGGGCTCCCAAATATCACTTTACAGATTCCACGAAAAGAGTGTTAGCAAACTGCTTCCTGAAGTCTAAGTTATAAGTCTGTGAGATGAACTCACAGATCAGAAAGAAGTTTCTCAGAAAGCTTCTTTCACGTTTTGAAGGGATGAAATTTCCTTTATCAGCGTAGGCCTCAATGCGATCCAAAGAAGCCGTTCTCAGATTACTCAAAGACAGTGTTAATGGACTGCTCCACGAAACATAAGTGTGACTCTGTGAGATGAATTCACACATCGCCAAGAAGTTTCTACGAAAGCTTCTTTCTAGTTTTCATCTGTGGATATTTTCTTTGTCACCGTAAGGTTCATTGCGCTATGAAGTATCTAATTGCCAATTTCCAGAAAACTGTGTTAACAAACTGATCTCTGAAGAGAAACGTGTATCTCTGTGAGTTGCATTCACACATGGCAATGCAGTTTCTCAGAAAGCTTCTCTTTAGTTATTATGTGAGGATATTTCCTTTTTCACCATATCCCTCAATGAGCTCCTAAATATACCTTTGCAGAATCCACGAAAACAGTGTTAGCAAACTGTTCCAAGAAGGGAAGGGTGGAACTCTGTGTGATGAAGCCACACATCAGAATGAAATCTCTCAGAAAGCTTCTCTCTAGTTATTATATGAGGATATTTCCTTTTTCACCATGGGCCCCTATGGGCTCCAAAATATCACTTCACAAATTCCAAGAAAAGAGTGTTAGCAAACTGTTTCCTGAAGTCTCAGTTTTAAGTCTGTGAGATGAACTCAAAGGTCAGAAAGAAGTTTCTCAGAAAGCTTCCTTCACGTTTTGAATGGATGAAATTTCCTTTATCAGCGTAGTCCTCAATGCGATCCAAATAATCCGTTCTCAGATTCCGCAAAGACAGTGTTAATGGACTGCTCAAAGTAACATAAGTGTAACTCTGTGAGATGAATTCACACATCACCAAGAAGTTTCTAAGAAAGCTTCTTTCTAGTTTTCATCTGTGGATCTTTCCTTTGTCACCGTAAGGTTTGTTGCGCTATGAAGAATCTAATGGCAGATTTCCAGAAAACTGTGTTAACAAACTGATCACTGAGGAGAAACGTGTAACTCTGTGAGTTGCATTCACACATGTCAAAGCAGTTTCTCAGAATGCTTCTCTTTAGTTATTATGTGAGGATATTTCCTTTTTCACTATGGGCCCCTAAGGGCTCCCAAATGTCACTTTACAGATTCCACGAAAAGAGTGTTAGCAAACTGCTTCCTGAAGTCTAAGTTATAAGCCTGTGAGATGAACTCACAGATCAGAAAGAAGTTTCTCAGAAAGCTTCTTTCACGTTTTGAACGGATGAAATTTCCTTTATCAGCGTAGGCCTCAATGCGATCCAATGAAGCTGTTCTCAGATTCCTCAAAGACAGTGTTAATGGACTGCTCCAAGAAACATAAGTGTAACTCCGTGAGATGAATTCACACATCACCAAGAAGTTTCTAAGATAGCTTCTTTCTAGTATTCATCTGTGGATAATTCCTTTGTCACCATGAGTTTCATTGCGCTATCAAGTATCTAATTGCAGATTTCCAGAAAACTGTGTTAACAAACTGATCACTGAAGAGAAACGTTTAACTCTGTGAGTTGCATTCACACATGGCAATGCAGTTTCTCAGAAAGCTTCTCTTTAGTTATTATGTGAGGATATTTCCTTTTTCACCATAGCCCACAATGAGCTCCCAAATATACCTTTGCAGAATCCACGACAACAGGGTTAGCAAACTGTTCCAAGAAGGGAAGGGTGGAATTCTGTCTGATGAAGCCACGCATCAGAAAGAAATCTCTCAGAAAGCTTTTCTCTAGTTATTATGTGAGGATATTTCCTTTTTCACCATGGGCCCCTATGGGCTCCCAAATATCACTTTACAGATTCCACGAAAAGAGTGTTAGCAAACTGCTTCCTGAAGTCTAAGTTATAAGTCTGTGAGATGAACTCACAGATCAGAAAGAAGTTTCTCAGAAAGCTTCTTTCACGTTTTGAAGGGATGAAATTTCCTTTATCAGCGTAGGCCTCAATGCGATCCAAAGAAGCCGTTCTCAGATTACTCAAAGACAGTGTTAATGGACTGCTCCACGAAACATAAGTGTGACTCTGTGAGATGAATTCACACATCGCCAAGAAGTTTCTACGAAAGCTTCTTTCTAGTTTTCATCTGTGGATATTTTCTTTGTCACCGTAAGGTTCATTGCGCTATGAAGTATCTAATTGCCAATTTCCAGAAAACTGTGTTAACAAACTGATCTCTGAAGAGAAACGTGTATCTCTGTGAGTTGCATTCACACATGGCAATGCAGTTTCTCAGAAAGCTTCTCTTTAGTTATTATGTGAGGATATTTCCTTTTTCACCATATCCCTCAATGAGCTCCTAAATATACCTTTGCAGAATCCACGAAAACAGTGTTAGCAAACTGTTCCAAGAAGGGAAGGGTGGAACTCTGTGTGATGAAGCCACACATCAGAATGAAATCTCTCAGAAAGCTTCTCTCTAGTTATTATATGAGGATATTTCCTTTTTCAACATGGGCCGCTATGCGCTTCGAAATATCACTTTACAGATTTCACGAAAAGAGTTTTAGCAAACTGCTTCCTTAAGTCTAAGTTATAAGTCTGTGAGATGAACTCACAGATCAGAAAGAAGGTTCTCAGAAAGCTTCTTTCACGTTTTGAACGGATGAAATTCTCTTTATCAGCGTAGGCCTCAATGCGATCCAAAGGAGCCGTTCTCAGTTTCCTCAAAGACAGTGATAATGGACTGCTGCATGAAACATAATTGTAACTCTGTGGGATGAATTCACACATCACCAAGAAGTTTCTAAGAACGCTTCTTTCTAGTTTTCATCTGTGGATAATTCCTTTGTTACCGTAAGGTTCATTGCGCTACGAAGTATCGAATTGCAGATTTCCAGAAAATGTGTTAACAAACTGATCCCTGAAGAGAAACGTGTAACTCTGTGAGTTGCATTCACACATGGCAATGCAGTTTCTCAGAAAGCTTCTCTTTAGTTATTATGTGAGGATATTTCCTTTTTCAACATGGGTACCGATGCGCTCCCAAATATCACTTTACAGATTCCACGAAAAGAGTGTTAGCAAACTGCTTCTAAAGTCTAAGTTATAAGTCTGTGACATGAACACGCAGATCAGAAAGAAGTTTCTCAGAAAGCTTCTTTCACGTTTTGAACGGATGAAATTCTCTTTATCAGCGTAGGCCTCAATGCGATCCAAAGGAGCCGTTCTCAGTTTTCTCAAAGACAGTGATAATGGACTGCTGCATGAAACATAATTGTAACTCTGTGGGATGAATTCACACATCACCAAGAAGTTTCTAAGAACGCTTCTTTCTAGTTTTCATCTGTGGATAATTCCTTTGTTACCGTAAGGTTCATTGCGCTACGAAGTATCGAATTGCAGATTTCCAGAAAATGTGTTAACAAACTGATCCCTGAAGAGAAACGTGTAACTCTGTGAGTTGCATTCACACATGGCAATGCAGTTTCTCAGAAAGCTTCTCTTTAGTTATTATGTGAGGATATTTCCTTTTTCACCATAGCCCTCAATGAGCTCCCAAATATACCTTTGCAGAATCCACGAAAACAGTGTTAGCAAACTGTTCCAAGAAGGGAAGGGTGGAACTCTGTGTGACGAAGCCACACATCAGAAAGGAATCTCTCAGAAAGCTTCTCTCTAGTTATTATGTGAGGATATTTCCTTTTTCAACATGGGTACCGATGCACACCCAAATATCACTTTATAGATTCCACGAAAAGAGTGTTAGCAAACTGCTTCTGAAGTCTAAGTTATAAGTCTGTGACATGAACACGCAGATCAGAAAGAAGTTTCTCAGAAAGCTTCTACCACGTTTTGAACGGATGAAATTTCCCTTATCAGCGTAGGCCTCAATGCGATCCAAAGAAGCCGTTCTCAGATTCCTCAAAGACAGTGTTACTGGACTGCTCCATGAAACATGAGTGTAACTCTGTGAGATGAATTCACACATCACCAAGATGTTTCTATGAAAGCTTCTTTCTAGTTTTCATCTGTGGATATTTCCTTTGTCACCGTAAGGTTCATTGCGCTATGAGGTATCGAATTGCAGATTTCCAGAAAACTGTGTTAACAAACTGATCACTGAAGAGAAACGTGTAACTCTGTGAGTTGCATTCACATATGGCAATGCAGTTTCTCAGAAAGCTTCTCTTTAGTTATTGTGTGAGGATATTTCCTTTTTCACCATAGCCCTCAAGGAGCTCCCAAATATACCTTTGCAGAATCCATGACAACAGTGTTAGCAAACTATTCCAAGAAGGGAAGGGTGAAACTCTGTGGGATGAAGCCACACATCAGAAAGGAATCTCTCAGAAAGCTTCTCTCTAGTTATTATGTGAGGATATTTCCTTTTTCACCATGGGCCCCTATAGTCTCCAAAATATCACTTTACAGATTCCACGAAAAGAGTGTTAGCAAACTGCTTCCTTAATTCTAAGTTAGAAGTCTGTGAGATGAACTCACAGGTCAGAAAGAAGTTTCTCAGAAAGCTTCTTTCACGTTTTGAACGGATGGAATTTCCTTTATCAGCGTAGGCCTCAATGCGATCCAAAGAATCCGTTCTCAGATTCCTCAAAGACAGTGTTAATGGACTGCTCAAAGTAACATAAGTGTAACACTGTGAGATGAATTCACACATCACCAAGAAGTTTCTAAGAAAGCTTCTTTCTAGTTTTCATCTGTGGATCTTTCCTTTGTCACCGTAAGGTTCATTGCGCTATGAAGTATCTAATGGCAGATTTCCAGAAAACTGTGTTAACAAACTGATCACTGAGGAGAAACGTGTAACTCTGTGAGTTGCATTCACACATGTCAATGCAGTTTCTCAGAATGCTTCTCTTTAGTTATTATGTGAGGATATTTCCTTTTTCACTATGGGCTCCCAAGGGCTCCCAAATGTCACTTTACAGATTCCACGAAAAGAGTGTTAGCGAACTGCTTCCTGAAGTCTTAGTTATAAGACTGTGAGATGAACTCGCAGATCAGAATGAAGTTTCTCAGAAAGCTTCTTTCACGTTTTGAACGGATGAAATTTCCTTTATTAGCGTAGGCCTCAATGCGATCCAAAGAAGCCGTTCTCAGATTCGTCAAAGACAGTGTTAATGGACTGCTCCACGAAACATGAGTGTAACTCTGTGAGATGAATTCACACATCACCAGGAAGTTTCTAGGAAACCTTCTTTCTAATTTTCATCTGTGGATATTTCGTTTGTCACCTTAAGGTTCATTGCGCTATGAAGTATCGATTTGCAGATTTCCAGAAAACTGTGTTAACAAACTGATCACTGAAGAGAAACGTGTAACTCTGTGAGTTGCATTCACACATGGCAATGCAGTTACTAACAAAGCTTCTCATTAGTTATTATGTGAGGATATTTCCTTTTTCACCATTGCCCTCATATAGCTCCCAAATATACCTTTGCAGAATTCACGACAACAGTGTTAGCAAACTGTTCCAAGAAGGGAAGGGTGGAAATCTGTGTGATGAAGCCTCACATCAGAAAGGAATCTCTCAGAAAGCTTCTCTCTAGTTATTATGTGAGGATAATTCCTTTTTCACCATGGGCCCCTATGGACTCCCAAATATCACTTTACAGATTCCACGAAAAGAGTGTTAGCAAACTGCTTCCTGAAGTCTAAGTTAGAAGTCTGTGAGACGAACTCACAGATCAGAAAGAAGTTTCTCAGAAAGCTTCTTTCACGTTTTGAACGGATGAAATTTCCTTTATCAGCGTTGGGGTCAATGCGATCCCAGGAAGCTCTTCTCAGTTTCCTCAAAGACAGTGTTAATGGACTGCTCCACGAAACATAAATGTAACTCTGTGAGATGAAATCACACATCACCAAGAAGTTTCTAAGAAACCTTCTTTCTAGATTTCATCTATGGATATTTCCTTTGCACCGTAAGCTTCATTGCGCTAAGAGGTATCCCATTGCAGATTTCCAGAAAACTTAGTTAGCTAACTGATCACTGAAGAGAAACGTGTAACTCTGTGGGTTGCATTCACACATTGAAGTGCATTTTCCCAGAAGGCTTCTTTCCAGTGCTTATCTGAAGATATTTCCTTGTTCACCATAGCCCTCAATGAGCTCCCAAATATCACTTTGCAGTATCCACGACAACAGTGTTAGCAAACTGTTCCAAGAAGGGAAGGGTGGAACTCTGTGTGCTGAAGTCACACATCAGAAAGCAGTCTCTCAGAAAGCTTTTCTCTAGTTATTATCTGAGGCTATTTCCTTTTTCACAATGGGCCCCAATGGACTCCCAAATATCCCTTTGCAGATTCCACGAAAAGTGAGGTAGCAAACTGCTTCATGAGGCCTAAGTTGTAACTCTGTGAGATGCATTCACAGATCACAAAGAAGTTTCTCAGAAAGCTTCTTTCTCATTTTTATTGGAAGATATTTCCATTGGCCCCATTGTTTTCAAAGGGATCCGGAATATCTGTTCTCAGATTCCACACAAATAGGGCTAGGCCACGGCCCCACGAAATACAGCTGTAACTTAGTGACTTGAATTCACACATCACAAAGCGGTTTCTCAGAAAGCTTCTTTCTTTAGTAAGACGAGGTTATTTGTGGTCTCGGAGCGTCACCGTGTGTCCTATTGCAGATCCTGCGGAAACTCTGCTAGCAAGCTTCTCAGTCAAAACAATGATGGACATCTGTGGGCTGAATTCATCCACAACAAAGAAGATTCTGAGAAGACTTCTCTGCAGGTTTCTCTGAGGATAGTTCCTTATTCACCATGCGATTCAACGATATCCAAGACATCACATCTGAGATTCCTCAAAATGAGTGCTAGGAAACTCCCCCGAGAAAGGGTGATGTAACACTGTGAAATGAACTCACATATCACAAAGGAGTTTCTCAGAAAGCTTGATTACGCTTTTTTTTGGAGGATATTTCTTTTCTCCTTCTATTCTTCAAAGCCATCAGAAATATCACTTCTTGGAATCCACGGAAACAGTTCTAAGAAACGGCTCCAAAAAACACTAGCGAAACTCTGTGAGATGAAGTCACACATCAGAAAGCAATCTCTCAGAAAGCTTCTCTCTAGTTATTATGTGAGGATATTTCCTTTTTCACCGTAGCCCTCAATGAGCTCCCAAATATACCTTTGCAGAAGCCACGACAACACTGTTAGCAAACTGTTCTATGAAGGGAAGGGTGGAACTCTGTGTGATGAAGCCGCGCATCAAAAAGGGATCTCTCAGAATGCTTCTCCCTATTTATTATGTGAGGATATTTCCTTTTTCACCATGGGCCCCTATGGGCTCCCAAATATCACTTTACAGATTCCACGAAAAGAGTGTTAGCAAACTGCTTCCTGAAGTCTAAGTTATAAGTCTGTGAGATGAACTCACAGATCAGAAACAAGTTTCTCAGAAAGCTTCTTTCACGTTTTGAACGGATGAAATTTCCTTTATCAGCGTAGGCCTCAATGCGATTGAAGAAGCCGTTCTCAGATTCCTCAAAGACAGTGTTAATGGACTGCTCCACGAAACATAAGTGTAACTCTGTGAGATGAATTCACACATGACCAAGAAGTTTCTAAGAAAGCTTCTTTCTAGTTTTCATCTGTGGATATTTCCTTTGTCTCCGTAAGGTTCATTGCGCTATGAAATATCTAATTGCAGATTTCCAGAAAACTGTGTTAACAAACTGATCAGTGAAGAGAAACGTGTAACTCTGTGAGTTGCATTCACACATGGCAATGCAGTTTCTCAGAAAGCTTCTCTTTAGTTATTATGAGAGGATATTTCCTTTTTCACCATAGCCCTCAATGAGCTCCCAAATATACCTTTGCAGAATCCACGACAACAGTGTTAGCAAACTGTTCCAGGAAGGGAAGGGTGGAACTCTTTGTGATGAAGTCACACATCAGAAAGGAATCTCTCAGAAAGCTTCTCTCTAGTTATTATGTGAGGATATTTCCTTTTTCACCATGGGCCCCTATGGGCTCCCAAATATCACTTCACAGATTCCACGAAAAGAGTGTTAGCAAACTGCTTCCTGAAGTCTAAGTTATAAGTCTGAGAGATGAACTCACAGATCAGAAAGACGTTTCTCAGAAAGCTTCTTACACGTTTTGAATGGATGAAATTTCCTTTATTAGCGTAGGCCTCAATGCGATCCAAAGAAGCCGTTCTCAGATTCCTCAAAGACAGTGTTAATGGACTGCTCCACGAAACATAAGTGTAACTCTGTGAGATGAATTCACACATCACCAAGAAGTTTCTAAGAAAGCTTCTTTCTAGTTTTCATTGGTGGATATTTCCTTTGTCACCGTAAGGTTCATTGCGCTATGAAGTATCTAATTGCAGATTTCCAGAAAACTGTGTTAGCAAACTGATCACTGAAGAGAAACGTGTAACTCTGTGAGTTGCATTCACACATGGCAAGGCAGTTTGTCAGAAAGCTTGTCTTTAGTTATTATGGGAGGATATTTCCTTTCTCACCATAGCCCTCAATGAGCTCCCAAATATACCTTTGCAGAATCCACGACAACAGTGTTAGCAAACTCTTCCAAGAAGGGAAGTGTGGAACTCTGTGTGATGAAGCCGCACATCAGAAAGGAATCTCTCAGAAAGCTTCTCTCTAGTTATTATGTGAGGATACTTCCTTTTTCACCATGGGCCCCTATCGGCTCCCAAATATCACTTCACAGATTCCACGAAAAGAGTGTTAGCAAACTGCTTCCTGAAGTCTAAGTTATAAGTCTGTGAGATGAACTCACATATCAGAAAGACGTTTCTCAGAAAGCTTCTTTCACGTTTTCAACGGATGAAATTTCCTTTATTAGCGTAGGCCTCAATGCGCCTCAATGTGATCCAAAGAAGCCGTTCTCAGATTCCTCAAAGACAGTGTTAATGGACTGCTCCACGAAACGTAAGTGTAGCTCTGTGAGATGAATTCACAGATCACCAAGAAGTTTCTAAGAAAGATTCTTTCTAGTTTTCATCTGTGGATATTTCCTTTGTCACCTTAAGGTCCATTGCGCTATGAGGTATCTAATTGCAGATTTCCAGAAAACAGTGTTAACAAACTGATCACTGAAGAGAAACGTGTAACTCTGTGAGTTGCATGCACACATGTCAATGCAGTCTCTCAGAAAGCTTCTCTTTAGTTATTATGTGAGGATATTTCCTTTTTCAACATAGCCCTCATTGAGCTCCCAAATATACCTTTGCAGAATTCACGACAACAGTGTTAGCAAACTGTTCCAAGAAGGGAAGGGTGGAACTCTGTGTGATGAAGCCACACATCACAAAGGAATCTCTCAGAAAGCTTCTCTCCAGTTATTATGTGAGGATATTTCCTTTATCACCATGGGCCCCTATGGGCTAACCAATATCACTGTACAGATTCCACGAAAAGAGTGTAAGCAAACTGCTTCCTGCAGTCTAAGTTTTAAGCCTGTGAGATGAACACACAGATCAGAAGGAAGTTTCTCAGAAAGATTCTTTCACGTTTGGAACGGATGAAATTTCCTTTATCAGCGTAGGCCTCAATGCGATCCAAAGAAGCCGTTCTCAGATTCCTCAAAGACAGTGTTAATGGACTGCTCCACGAAACATAAGTGTAACTCTGTGAGATGAATTCACACATCACCAAGAAGTTTCTAAGAAAGCTTCTTTCTAATATTCATCTGTGGATATTTCCTTTGTCACCGTAAGGTTCATTGCGCTATGACGTGTCTAATTGCAGATTTCCAGAAAACTGTGTTAACAATCTGATCACTGAAGAGAAACGTGTAACTCTGTGAGTTGCATTCACACATGGCAATGCAGTTTCTCAGAAAGCTTCTCTTTAGTTTTTATGGGAGGATATTTCCTTTTTCACCGTAGCCCTCAATGAGCTCCCAAATATACCTTTGCAGAATCCATGACAATAGTGTTAGCAAACTGTTCCAAGAAGGGAAGTGTGGAACTCTGTGTGATGAAGCCACACATCAGAAAGGAATCTCTCAGAAAGCTTCTCTCCAGTTATTATGTGAGGATATTTCCTTTTTCACGATGGGCCCCTTTGGGCTCCCAAATGTCACTTTACAGATTCCACGAGAAGAGTGTTAGCAAACTGCTTCCTGAAGTCTAAGTTATAAGCCTGTGAGATGAACTCACAGATCAGAAAGAAGTTTCTCAGAAAGCTTCTTTCACATTTTGAACGCATGAAATTTCCGTTATCAGCGTAGGCCTCAAAGCGATCCAAGGACGCCCTTCTCAGGTCCCTCAAAGACAGTGTTAATGGACTGCTCCACGAAACATAAGTGTAACTCTGTGAGATGAATTCACACATCATCAAGAAGTTTCTAAGAAAGCTTGTTTCTAGTTTTCTTCTGTGGATATTTCCGTTGTCACCATTAGCTTCATTGCACTAAGAGGTATCCCATTGCAGACTTCCAGAAAACTGTGTTTACAAACTGATCTCTGAAGAGAAACGTGTAACTCTGTGAGTTGCATTCACACATGGCAATGCAGTTTCTCAGAATGGTTCTCTTTAGTTATTATGTGAGGATATTTCCTTTTTCACCATACCCCTCTATGAGCTCCCAAATATACCTTTGCAGAATCCAAGACAAAAGTGTTAGCAAACTGTTCCAAGAAGGGAAGGGTGGAACTCTGTGTGATGAAGTCACACATCAGGAAGCAATCTCTCAGAAAGCTTCTCTCTAGTTATTATGTGAGGATATTTCCTTTTTCATCACGGGCCCCAATGGGCTCCCAAATATCACTTTTCAGAATCCACGAAAAGACTGTTAGCAAACTGCTTCCTGAAGTCTAAGTTATATGTCTGTGAGATGAACTCACAGTTCAGAAAGTAGTTTCTCAGAAGGCTTCTTTCACGTTTGGAACGGAAGAAATTTCCTTTATCAGCGTCGGCCACAATGCGATCCAAGGAAGCTGTTCTCAGATTCCTCAAAGACATTGTTAATCGACTGCTCCATGAAACATGAGTGTAACTCTGTGAGATGAATTCAAACATCACCAAGAAGTTTCTAGGAAAGCTTCTTTCTAGTTTTCATCTGAGGATATTTCCTTTGTCACCGTAAGCTTCATTGCGCTAAGAGGTATCCCATTGCAAATTTCCAGAAACCTTAGTTAGCAAACTGATCACTAAAGAGAAACGTTTAACTCTGTGAGTTGCATTCACTCATCGCAATGCAGTTTCTCAGAAGGCTTCTTTCCAGTTTTGTGTCCGGAGCCATGAGGCTTGGAATTAGCCGACCTCTGTTGCTTGATCTCCGCAAAGCGGAGACAAGAGGGCACATTCCCGGGTTC
The DNA here is from genome assembly GCF_007565055.1 of Rhinopithecus roxellana. Taxonomy (NCBI): domain Eukaryota; kingdom Metazoa; phylum Chordata; class Mammalia; order Primates; family Cercopithecidae; genus Rhinopithecus; species Rhinopithecus roxellana. The sequence goes on along the minus strand of NC_044552.1, from coordinate 108,934,046 downwards.
TTTATTTACAAACCCTTCCCGCGCACGCCCAAAACTTTTCCCGCGCATGCCTAAGTTTCTGCCGTGCGTGCCTAAGTTTCTCCCTTGCGTGCCAAAACTGTACCCGTGCGCACCAACCGTTCCCGGGCGCTCCAACCTTTCCCGCGTGCGCGCAAACATTTTCCCGCCCAGGAAGATATGCAGCCCAGGGCGCAGGCGCGATCCCCCACCCGGGAAAAGTACAAACACACGGCGCATGTGCGATTGCAATTTGAGAAGACCCGGCCCCCGTCAACCCCCTGGCCCAACCTCTTCCCCTGCCAGCCTATATAAGGCTTGACCCTACACTCAATAAACGAGACTTGATCAGGCTGTTTGTCTTGTCTCCATTTCTTGTGTTTTCTTGTCTCCTCCATTCCCACTCCCCCTTCCAGGGCCCGTTCGACTGTCCTGCAGGTCGGGACACCTGGCGCCCGAATAGGGACCTGGACACGGGGGAAAAAGTGAGGAAGAAGGCACTAAAGTCGGCCGAAAGTGAAAGTGGAAACAAATTCCTCCGGACGTCGTGGGAGCCTACCGCGTTGGAACTAGAGGTGAGTAACAGTGTCTGATTATGGGACAAGAATTAAGCCAGCATCAAATTTATGTAGGGCAATTAAAAGAGGCTTTAAAAACACGAGGACTAAAGGTTAAAAGTAATGATTTGTTTAAGTTTTTTGATTTTGTAAAAGAAACCTGCCCTTGGTTTCCACAAGAGGGGACCATTGACATAAAGAGGTGGCGTCGAGTGGGAGACTGTTTTCAAGATTACTATAGTACTTTTGGACCAGAAAAGGTTCCGGTGACAGCTTTTTCTTATTGGAATCTAATCAGAGATATAATAGATAAAAAGGAAAAAGAAAAAGATCCTGAGGTAATGGCGGTGGTTACTCAGACTGAGGAAATATTAAGAGGCAGCTCCCAGACCGACCTCGAAAAATCCATACCTAATAAAGAAATAGACCTTATATCGCTACAAAGCGACGAGGAAGAGGCTGGGGTCCCCTTAATGACAAATATAGAAACATCAAATAAGGAAAAGTTCAAAAAATACCCAGGTTTACCTACAACTAATGAAAGCAAAAGTAAAAATAACTTTAACCCTTCAGAAGTAAACTGGGATAATTTGGAGGTAGGGGCAGCAAAATATTATAATTCTGACTGGCCACAAACTCTTACTTATCCCCCTCCCTATAATAAGGCTTCTGCCCCCGCAGTTATGGCAGTAATAGACACAAAAGAGGAGCTTAGAGAAAAAATTGCACCACTTGAAGAGCAAATAAAGCTCGAAGAACTACATCAGTCTTTTATCAATAGATTGCAGAAATTAAGGACAGGAAGTGAGAGCGTTCAATACCCTAAAGGAATAGAGAAACCCTCTCACCCTCAGAGACCCGGACAGCATGTCCCAAAAGGAAGGTCGCTTGGTAGTAGGGATAGGGAGGATGCCTCTCTTCGAGAAGTTTTTCCAGTAACGGAAACTACAGATGCGCAGGGTCGAGCCTGGAGACACCACAATGGGTTTGAATTTACTGTAATAAAAGAACTAAAAACTGCTGTCTCACAATACGGAGCTACTGCTCCGTACACCCTGGCCATAGTCGAATCTGTGGCCGAAAATTGGCTCACTCCCATAGATTGGAATACCTTAGTTAGAGCAGTTCTTTCAGGAGGCGACCATCTGATTTGGAAGTCAGAATTTTATGAAAATTGTAGAGATACGGCCAAGAGAATCCAACAAGCCAGAAATGGTTGGGATTTTGATATGCTAACTGGTTCGGGTAATTACACAGAAACCGATGCTCAGATGCAGTATGATCCTGGACTGTTTTCTCAAATCCAAGCAGCAGCTACCAAAGCCTGGAGAAAACTTTCTGTTAAGGGGGATACAAGAGCCTCGCTCATGGGGGTCAAACAAGGACCTGATGAGCCTTTTGCAGACTTTGTACATAGACTTTTAACCACAGCCAGCAGAATATTTGGAAATGCCGAGTCAGGGGTGGATTATGTAAAACAGCTAGCTTACGAAAACGATAACCCGGCTTGTCAGGCAGCAATCAGACCTTATAGAAAGAAAACAGACTTGGCCGGGCGCGGTGGCTCAAGCCTGTAATCCCAGCACTTTGGGAGGCCGAGATGGGTGGATCGCGAGGTCAGGAGATCGAGACCATCCTGGCTAACACGGCGAAACCCCGTCTCTACTAAAAAATACAAAAAACTAGCCGGGCGAGTTGGCGGGTGCCTGTAGTCCCAGCTACTTGGGAGGCTGAGGCAGGAGAATGGCGTAAACCCGGGAGGCGGAGCTTGCAGTGAGCTGAGATCCGGCCACTGCACTCCAGCCTGGGCGACAGAGCGAGACTCCGTCTCAAAAAAAAAAAAAAAAAGAAACAGACTTAACAGGTTACATCCGCCTCTGTTCAGACATAGGGCCCTCATATCAACAGGGTTTGGCTATGGCTGCTGCCTTTAGTGGACAAACCATAAAGACTTCCTCGCTAGTAAAAATAAAAATAGCAAGGGGTGCTTCAAGTGCGGAAAAATGGGACACTTCGCTGGGGATTGTAAGGGAGAGCTAGCTAAGACCTTAGAGGCAAAAGCTCCAGGCCTCTGCCCTAGGTGTAAAAGAGGAAAACATTGGTCCAACGAATGTAAATCTAAAATTGACAATCAAGGAAATCCCCTAACACCTCAGCAGGGAAACGCCTAAGTTTCTCCTGCGCGCCACCAAAACTGTTCCCACGCGCGCCAACCTTTCCCGCACGCACCAACATTTCCCGCACGCCCGCAATCATTTTCCCGCCCAGGAAGATATGCAGCCCAGGGCACATGCGCGATCCCGTGGCCGGTAAAAGTAACAAATCCAAGGCGCATGCGGCGATTTTAATTTGAGAAGACCCAGCCCCCGACACCTCCGTGGCCCAACCTCTTCCCCTGACAGCCTATATAAGGCATGACCTGACACTCAATAAACGAGACTTGATCAGGCTGTGAGTCTTCTCTCCATTTCTTGTGTTTTCTGTCTCCTACATTTCACACTCCCCCCTTCCAGGGCCCGTTCCGACTGTCCTGCAGGTCGGGACAGTTTTGATCTGAGGATATTTCCTTTTCACCATAGCCCTCAATGAGCTCCCCAATATACCTTTGCAGAATCCACGACAACAGTGTTAACAAACTGTTCAAGAAGTGAAGGTGAACTCTGTGTGATGAAGTCACACATCAGAAAGCAATCTCTCAGAAAGCTTCTCTCTAGTTCTTATGTGAGGATATTCCTTTTCACCATGGGCACCTATGGGCTCCCAAATATCACTTTCCAGAATCCACGAAAAGAGTGTTTGCGAATTGCTTCCTGACGTCTAAGTTATACGTCTGTGAGATGAACTCACAGATCAAAAGATGTTTCTCAGAAAGATTCTTTCACTTTTCAACGAATGAAATTTCGTTTATCAGCCTAGGCCTCAATGCGATCCAAGAAGCTCTTCTCAGGTTCCTCAAAGACACTGTTAATGGACTGCTCCACGAACATAAGTGTAACTCTGTGAGATGAATTCACACATCACCAAGAAGTTTCTAACAAAGCTTCTTTTCTAGTTTTCATCTGTGGATTTTTCCTTGTCACTGTAAAGGTTCATTGCGCTATGAAGTATCTAATTGCAGATTTCCAGAAAAACTGTGTTAACAAAACTGATCACTGAAGAGAAACGTGTTACTCTGTGAGCTGCATTCACACATGGCAATGCAGTTTCTTAGAAGGCTTCTTTCCAGTTTTGATCTGAGGTTATTTCCTTTTTCACCATAGCCCTCAATGAGGTCCGAAATATACCCTTGCAGGATCCACGACAACAGTGTTAGCAAACTGTTCCAAGAAGGGAATGGTGGAACTCTGTGTGATGAAGTCACACATCAGAAAGCAATCTCTCAGAAAGCTTCTCTCTAGTTATTATGTGAGGATATTTCCCTTTTCACCATGGGCCCCTATCGGCTCCCAAATATCACTTTCCAGAATCCACGAAAAGAGTGTTCGCAAACTGCTTCCTGAAGTCTAAGTTATACTACTGTGTGATGAACTCACAGATCAGAAAGAAGTTTCTCAGAACTTCTTTCACTTTTTGAACGGAAGAAATTTCCTTTATCAGCGTAGGCCTCAATGCGTTCCAAGGAGGCCCTTCTCAGATTCCTCAAAGACAGTGTTAATGTACTGCTC